>NC_136490.1:96481792-96499292 GCF_053919585.1 Euprymna scolopes | reverse complement strand
CCTGTCAACACTTCAAGATTTCGGCAGCAGTTCTGGCCTTGGCCAATGGTACCCTTTTCATCAACAGCTTCTGCCTTTGGTGTTAGAAGCAGTGCTGCAACATTCATTAAGTCACAAACAAAAAGCCGATGTTTTTGCACTGTTAAAATCAATTCCAGAGGTAAACCTTTTTATGTTCTTCTTTAAAAGCGCCTTATTAGTCATTAAGTATTCAAATATTTGGTATGTGTATAAGGTTAAGAAGTGTTTAAATGCCTTTTGAATATCAAATATGTCCATGCAGGAAAAGTAAGGTATTGATGAATGGGCAAGAACTGACACTGAAAACTAGATTTCCAACATGCACCAATTTTTTAAGCAATTCCTTTTAATGATCATCTAATAAAACGCACTGGAAAAGGAATAATCATTTTGTTTAATAAATTCAAAAATTTTATACATGTTCGCCAGGCATTTAGGTACTTATATGTTATTAGAATAGCAGTTAAACATAAATTTTCAGATTATTAGCCTTTTGTAGTTATGAAGTCTATTCAAAGGCTGTAAAATAAAAACTAAAAACTAAAGTGAGACGAAAAATGCCAAACCAAATTCTAGTCACATATTTATGACAAACCAATTTTCTAAATGCAAACCTTATAGTTACAAATATGTTTACATTTTTAAAAAAATATGTTTCAAATGCTAATATTTTCCATTCTTTCTTTAGACGATCCTTAAAATTAATCACTCAAAAATTACTGCAAGTTAAAATTTGATTTTTAGTTATCAGTGCTGACCATTAACCAAGCTTAAGAGAGATTTAATATTTAAAAAAAAAGTTGAAAATCGACCTAGCATAATAGGAATCTAATAATTTTCAATATTGATGAAGTTTGATAATACAGTTTTGTTTTGTTCGTTTTTTTTTAAATTTTATATTTCGCTTTTAACCGACCCAAAGAATTCAACCAAAATAAACATTATTTGATAATCTATTTAATAAAAGTGAACGTACGTGTGTCCGGCTCATTTCAATAATCACGCAAATTAATTTTCATGAGCAAAGAAAAAGAATCTTAATCTTACTAATAACTGATAATAATAATAAAAAAAGAGAATAATTGTGAATTTAACTTTATCAGCAGAGAAGAGGAGGTTTAACCTTCATAACTGGTAATAAAAATAAATGATTTCACTTTTATAGGATCTAAAAGTATTTTTGTGACTAAAATAGAAATTAATCTACAAGCATGCAGATGCTTTATTTACATATTCAGGACAGACAGAGCAGATTATTTTATCCTATTTCTTAAATAAAAGTCATCTCGAGTTCTTTATTTTTTGTATTTGTTCTTTATGTAATATTTAACTTACATATTTGTTTATTTCATTCTAATAAGTTAATTAAGTGTTTAGATTTTTACAGTAATATTTACTTCTTATGTGACAACAATAAGAAATCAATTGCTATGGATAAATGTAAATTACTACTCACCTGGTCAACGCAGAGTAGCACTGCTAGTTCTTAATAATTCCTTCTATATTATCTATATAAATAAAACAGGAGATGTATGTATGTGTATCTGTCTGTGTGTAAATATTTAACTGATAAACTCTTAAACTACTGGTCAGTTAACACTGGAATTAATAGGAAATAGTAATCATACACCAAGAATGGTTTATAACGATTACAATTTTTGTTTGGATGGATGAATAATGGTTACAGAAGTCGGTAATTTGAAATGCAAAATGTTCATTTCAACTTGCCGATATATTTATATTAGTTTTCGTATGTGGAAAGTAACCATAGTTAAAAGTGGTTTAATTTTAAAACTTTCTTTTTCTGTCTATAGGGTGAGCTCAAACAGTAGCGAACGCGGCTGAAGCGCTAAATGAGGCGATGCTGCTGGAAAGCTAAACGTTTTGGTTTCGATTCCAGCTGATGGCATCCAAGTCATTTTAAAATAAAAAAAAACTTCTGAAATCAGTACTATATATAGATATATAAATATTCAATAGAGAATTAGCTCTGTAATAATAAATACGAAATCTACATTAAAAAATATGTATTTAAGCATATTTTACGATCGGCAAGGTTGGGTCTCTTTGCTAGTTTTATATAATCGTGGTTGAATTATATTGGAATATTGTTCTATTTATTATAAGCATGTCTCTTTTTTTTCAACACTATGTATTTTCTTGCTTTGCTATCTTGCTCCACTTTTCAAACTTTGAGTAGTGGTAGCAAAACAGCAAAACCTTCTTTGGAGAAACAGTTCATGGTTTGGGTTTTAAGCCTTTTATTCTTTGTTGCTACAAATGATGGAGATAGGGAACCAAGTGTTACATAGAGAGATGGATTGGCACCGAAACCATCATATATTGTGTAGAGAGGTTTAGAAATATTAAACAGTTATATTGTATTGAGAGCTGCAAAGATATCGTTCTTATAACACCCGTTATATACGTATACATTTTATGTATTATTGTTTAGCCAGGAGGATATGATATTGACGTACAAACTGAGTCATTTTATATCAGAGTGTTATCGCATGGGTATATATTACAGTTCATATTTACATAAGGTATTATTTTTTTTATAAAAAGAATAATATGTGCTTCATACCTTTCTTTCTTCAAGAGTTCTTCTATCTTCAATGCTCAGCTCCGTGATGAAACATGAAATGACCAACACCAACCAATTAAGACCTCTGTTCTTTCTTCTTTTGTGAAACTACAGAACAACACTTTATATTTTTAAAATATAAATTTATTTCAGTTGTCTCAAATGGTCTTCACAGAGTATGTATTTCCTGTCTTGAAGTACGTCTATTCATTCTCGTGACTAAACTCCAACTCTCGACTGACTAAAACTCGCGACCTCTTGACCTCAGTTCCGTTATGTCATCATTCAAAAAGCACGCGTATCTCTAACATGTGACGTTTCCACATCTGCCTGCCCAACGTTATTTTGTTTATTTAACCTTGCTAATTTATGAAAACATCTTCAGCTAAAACCCATTGCTACACTTTATTCTATAAATAATAAATAATTCCCAATATAAACTATTTTAGGAATATCACTGAATAGATAGATAAATAAATAGACAGATCGATAATAACTAATCAACTTTTACCAATGTTAATTATCTAACACAAGAACTCTCTTATCAAATCTTAATGGCTGCTCCTGGTTGGTCTCTGTCATGGCTGGTATTGCCATTTCCAGAGACTGGAAGGTTTACATCATTGTTTGCGTCTTCTTACGTGGTATATAAACTGGTTGAGGAACCCTTTTTATTTTTTTCATATTTTTATATATGATTTCCTCATGGTCAATGACTTTTTGTTTTTTATTAAAAGCTGGTGCACTCGTCCACAACCTGGGAGGCGTGTTGAATGGCTTTGGGAGATAGCACACCATTTTTTTAATATTTGGTCCTGGTTTACTTTGAATGAGAATTATTATGAGGATGATGTTTAGTAGGCATTCAATTTCTCTCCAGTCTCCAGTAGGCATTCAACTCCTCTCCGGTTCTCTACATTAAATTCTCTCTAATAGGCATTCAACTCTTTTCCAGTAGGCATTCAAGTTTTCTGAGTAGGTGTTCAAGTTCTCTCTGGTATGCATCCAAGTTCTCAACAGTATACAGCCAATTATTTTTTGGTAATACCATTCAAGGATTACTGCCTGTGTTTGTATACCTGATGCTAATTACCGTTTATTTTGCCTGGTTTTTCTATTTTCAGTTCTTTTATAATCATTTTGTGTTGAGCCGAAATGACCGTTCATATGTAGAAATGATTTTCAACCAAATTCTGCACAGCATTGTACATAACCCAACCCAAGATATTTCGATTTTTGGTGTCTGCCAAATACCCATTCCCCCGGCAAATATCAGTAAGTTATCAACATTTTTTTTAATGTTTTATTCTATTAAAATATGAAAAAAGATCTTTGTTAACTTCTCGATTTTTTAATAATCTTTAGAGATATTAAGTAAAACGGTGTGCCATAGAATTGATAAAACACACATCTGGTATAATCAACAGATTTATAATTCAACTTTATTCATCAACATAGTCTATTTCTAAAGCGATGCGCTGATTCCGGAGCTTTTCTGATAATTCAACATCCTTTTTTGTAAGTACAAGTTATTTTTAGCCTCAGAATACGCCTCAGTTTCAGTATCATTACTTCATTGGAGCCAAATCTCATTCCTTGAAACATTATTTTGAAGCCTGTAAGCAACCATTAAGCACAGCGGGCCAGATCTGATGTATAGGGTGAATATGGAAGCAATTCTAAGTGCAATTCATGTAGTTTTGCCATAGTTGTAATTACAATGCATTGTCTTGATGAAAGAGAACTTTCATTTTCATTTTTATGACAATTTCTCAACTTCAAATGTACTATTATGCTATATATTTTTCTCTTTGGATTATAATTCCTTTTTCAACAAAACCTTGCATTCTGATGTTTTCCTCTTTGGACGGCTTTGATCTATTGCTGTACACTCAGATGACTGCCGATTTTACACCACAATAAAGTGGTTGGTCTATGTTTCATCCGTTGTCGCATATTGACACAAACTCCTTTTTAAATAATTTGAAACATTTGCAAGCAACATTCTGGATCATCAACATTGTTGTTTTTGATCGACTGTAAGCAAATGCGGCACCCACTTTAACACACCTATTTAATTGGCAGATGTTCATGACCTTCTGCTATCTTCAATCGTTCTACTATCTTACACGACTTTACTTTGTAATCTTTCTAATCAAGTTTGTGGACGTTTTGTGATATTTTCGGGGACACTGATCAAATTTGAATAATCCAAGCATTCAGCATTATTTGTATCTGTACGAGCTTGATCGCAGTCAGCATGCCACATATTAACCATTATTTCCAACGGAGCAGAGTTCGAATAACAATTATAAAATCATTTCTTTACTTGAATAGTCCTCATTAGAAAGCAATGCTTTATCAACAAACGACATTCAAATTTTTCCATTGTTTTGAAAAGTTTCTAAATAACTACACTGCGTATCAAATTATTAACGAGTTTACATTTTTCTTAATATTTAAGGAACGAGTGAATAAAAATCCATGAAACTTTGAGAAAGTGCTTACAATACTATTCAGCTACTTCGGTCAAAAAAATAAAAGTATTTAAAGCAGTGTTAGCGAAACTATGACAGAAGATAGGAATATCTGTTGATTTCAGTGTGTCAAGTTATTAACGAGGTTGAGAAAAAACACAATATACCTATAATTTATTTATTGAAATAATTTTCAAACATTAAATGAACTAGGAAAATTGCAATAACTACATAGCAATTTCTACATTGACATAATTAATATGGGCTATGCAATCCTTTTTTATGAATGACTTGTGAAAGACGTTGTGACTTTTATGAAAAGCGTTGGTCCATAGAATTTGTAAAATTTGTGATTTCGTCAACAATTATTCCTCACTATATCTCTTGGAGAGCATCCCACAACTCATCTTTGCTCTTAAATTGGCGTCCACTTGCATAGAGGTGTCGCTTCATGATACTCAAAAGGTTCTCAATTGAGTTCAAATCTGGCGAATTCGCAAACCACTCCATCTTCCGTAGGCCAGAGAAGCCCTGTTGTTGCAAATACTCTTTGCTTTTGTTGCTGCATGCGAAAGAAGCAATATCCTGCATAAAAATAATAGTTCTTCTGAACCTTAACCTTTGTTTCTTCAGCCATGGTTCAAAGTGCACCTTCAGAAAAGCTATGTAAGCATTTGACGTCATTTTTACCCTTCTGGGACTTTCCATGTGCCAACTAAAGTACCTCCGATAATCCAAGCCCAAATCATTATCCTACCACCACTTTATTGGCGCCTTAAACGCTGATGACAATGTCGGCCATCTAAGACCCATCCCTTGCTTCAGCCATCTGGGCCACCAAGAGTGACACACACTTCATCCGTAAACAAAACTTAGGAAAAATCCGTTTTCATGTTGTCCTCTGCCCATTTCAATCGGTTTTGTATGTGATGTTGCTTTAATAGAGGTTTTATCAAAGGCTTAACATACTTTGCTACCTTTTTCAGACGGCAACATCGAATACTTTTTGAGACATTTTTCAATCTGTCTTGGTAAAAGACTTCTCGACTTGTCTGCCCAAGGTTCTTAACAACTTCACCTTTAATTTAGAGTAGAGAACGGCGAGAAACAACTCTAAATTTACTTTTATCAGCTCTGATACGTACCTTTGTAGGATCCTTGACAAAGTTCTTCACAGTTTGATGGTACCTTCCTATCATTTTCGATATTTCGACCCTAGTTTCAATTTTTGCTAGCTGTTCTGCTATAGTAATCTTTCAGAACTACTCGAACCACCTTTACGACCCATTTTATTGACGAAACAAACTGCCTTGTTATTAATTTGACACACCTCAAATACGGTGGATTCAGCAATTACGAGGAAAAGTTGTTTACATTGTACAGAACAGTACAAAAATTTAGCAAGACGCGCTGCTCAGCATTGCATACTTTTGATACAAAACTAGCGGTAAGTTTCTGAAACTGGTAAAAAAATGTTATCTTGTTAATAATTTGACATGTAGTGCAAAATAACTACAATCTGTAAACTAATAATTCGATTAGGCTCAGATTCTGACTTGGATTATTTGAAGGTTTTGTGTTATAAAGATCACATGGGCGTTATTATTAGTAGCACTATCTGCATGCTAACCCCGAGACTTATTGAGTGATGTGCATGTATGTGTGTGTGTGTGTGTGTGTGTGTGTGTGTGTGTGTGTGTAGCTATAGAAAGCGGTTAAATAATCAAGTGTTAACTATTTTACACTTACTCTGATGGATTATCAACTATGCTGCATTCTAACTAACAATTTTCGGGTTAAATTCGATGCACTGCTGCCAAAACTCATTACTCCAAAATTTGACACTGCTGTCAAAACTCGCTACTCCAAAACTCGACAACCTGCTCAAAATTTGCTACTCCAACGTTCAAATCCAAATCAAATGAGTCTCTGAAAAATCAGGCTTTTTTTTTATTTAAATAGGAACATCTCATTTGCATATGAGATGACAAGATCATACAGAGAAGCAGCAGCCATTTTTTTTCTTTTCATCATTTTTTCCTCTGCCAACGGATGCTACAGGTTGCATAAGAACAGGTTTGCACCAATTGTTAAGGTATTTAACCGCAGAAAGTTTTTTTTTTTGTATTATAGATTTGGCAGATTATCCTACATGGTTCCAAAGAAAATGTTTAAAATCTGAAATTCCTGATTCTACATCAGTTCTTCAAATTCCTTCATCTATTTCCAAAAGTATTGATACATGCAGGTAAGCACGTTTCCTGACATTCTGTACTTTAAATACGTTTCTCAGCTCTACAATGATTTTACTGTGGTAAATCTTATTGCCAATTCCTCTTAGATATTAAGTAACACACACACAAACACACACATGCACACACACACACTACTTAATATGTAAGGGGACTTTACAATGATATATGACAAATATATATTTAAATTTAACTTTGTAAGTTGAAATCACCCTAAACTCTAGAGCGCAAATGGAAGAGCCATTGCTCAAAACAACGAGATATTATAAAAAGGCTGACAGGGAAGCCATCAGGGATCTCATTAGAGACCACCCATGGCGAAATATCTGTTCACTTCCTGCTGAACAGTGCGCAAATGAGACCACTGAATGGTTCAAAACAGCAATTGAAGCACATGTCCCCATGCGGAAACTTTATAGCAAGCCCCACTCTCCCCAATGGTTTACTTCCACATGTGCAGCTGCCATCGCGCAAAGGCAGCATGCGTACCACAGATTTAACCAACATAAATCCAGTTCAAACAGACAGAAGTATATAGAAGCCAGAAGTAACTGTAAGAAAGAAATAGCGACAGCTAATAGGGAATTTACTAAAACCACCCAAAAACGCATCGAAGCTCAGAAATTAGGAACCCGTGACTTCTGGAAAATCTACAACAGTGTAGTAAATAATGGGCAATCAACTATTCCTCCAATATCCAACAATCATGAAGTTGTTTGCTCAGCAACCGAGAAGGCTAACATGCTTGCCAGTCGGTTTGCCTCCAACTCCACACTGGACCCTGCTAACCACTCTCAAACTTTCCTTTGTGGACAGACGCCACACTTAACGATCTGAAAATCACCCCTTCTCAGGTGCACGCCATTATAAAAAATCTTGACACTGCAAAAGCATGTGGACCTGATCTCATCCCGGCTGTGCTATTAAAAAGTGCTCCGCCGAAGTAGCTCCAATCCTCTCCAAACTTTACAACAAATGTCTTAATGAATCTTGCTTTCCTGCCTGCTGGAAAACTGCTTCTGTGATATTAGTTTTCAAGAATTCTGGCGAAAGAAATGACCAAGTAAATTACTGCCCCATTAGCCTCCTCCCACTTTTTGGCAAAATATTTTAGTCCATAATTAACCAAGCTCTAGTCCATCACCTTAGAGATGCTAAACTTCTTACCGACCAACAATATGGATTTAGGCAAGCCCGTTCCACAGCAGACATTCTAACTGTAATCTCCGAGCGTATATACCATTCACTTGATAAAGCAGAGGAGTGTAGAGCAGTAGCTCTAGATATATCTAAGGCTTTTGACAGGGTATGGCATGAAAGTCTTCTCAGGAAAATCAGATCATATGGTATCACTGGAAGAATACTTAACATAAATAAACCTTTCTTAGATAAGAGAAAAATCCAGGTTGTCCTCGATGGCCGCACATTTAAACAATATGATATAAAGGCAGGAGTGCCTCAGGGGTTTATCTTGGACCTCTATTATTCCTAATATTCATAAATGACCTCCCTGACAAAATTGTCTGTGAGATGGGTATATATGCTGATGACACCACACTCTATAACAGACACGACAGGAAAACAAATGAACACATATCTAAGGAAATGGCAGAAACACTAGAGGATGACCTCCAATCTGTAGTGGAATAGGGGACAAAAATGGATGGTCACATTCAATACTGCCAAGACTTAACTTGTTTCCTTCAATAACTACAAGAAACCTTCTCTACCACCAATAGCAATGGCCAAAGACTCTTTATCTGAAAGCACAACTTTTAAACTCCTCGGCCTAACGTTCACAGGAAACATGAGTTGGAACAATTACATAGAGAGCATTGCTAGGACCGCTGCGAAAAAGGTAGGTTCTCTCTACCGTGCTAGAAATCTACTGACCCCTGAAAGTATCCTGTACATCTATAAGGCCACCATTCGCCCATGTATGGAGTATCGTTGTCATATTTGGGCCGGTGCATTTGCTACTAGTCTCTCACTCCTAGACAAGGTTCAAGAGTCGCCAACTTGATAGGTCCTGAACTCTCATCCAAGCTTCAGCCTCTGTCCCACCGACGTAATGTAGCATCCCTCTGCCTGTTCTACAAGTACTTTAACGGTGTATGTTCCGACGAGCTGCAAGCACTTGTACCCCCTACACGTAAATACTCCCGACAAACCCGACAAGCAGTACAATCCCACCCCTTCACTGTAGAGATCCCTAGATGTAAGAGAGCCTTCTACTCCAGTAGTTTCTTCCCCAGAACCGCTAGACTTTGTAACTCCTTGCCAGGTTCCTGCTTCCCCAACTGTACTGACATGCAGAAGTTCAAGTGTAACGTGAACCGACATCTTGCTGCCCAACTCCCCACCTAGTACTCCTGTAGCCTGTGTCCCTAATAGTAGCCCCCTACATCAAAGTGGCAATGTGCCTTGTTTGGGGTGAAAATGTAATAAAAAATCCCCAAAAAACACACGTTTAGAAATAAATGCTAAGTTGGTGAGTGAAATTGTACACTAAACATAGATTTGTGTTCAAAGATGAAAATAACATTTAAATAAAATTTCAAAATGAAAAGCCCAAACTAACATGGATTTACTGTATGTTTTAAGATGAATAATTTTAATAAATAGTTAAAAGTCAAAATGCGACACAAAATCATTCTTTCTCTTTAGAAACTCATATTTAATTAGTTAACAATGTATAGGAATGCATACATAATTTAGTAAAAGTTAAAAAAAAAATCAATATTTTACACAATAAAGAAATTCAAATCGTGTGATTAATTTTACTCAGATATATATTCCATTGCCTTTTCTCAAGAGACAATTAGAACTGTTTTTAAAACTCTGGTATACGTACCATCTAACCATATATCATTCACAAAGGTAAAAAAAAATGGCAATAAGACGTGAAAAAACAACTCTCTCTCTCATATATATATATATATATATATATATATATATATATATGAAATAAAATGGAGGTGGAAGGACCTGGATACTCAACGTTTCGCCCGATCTATGCGGGCTTCTTCAAGAGGGATGGTCATTGACGAGAGAGTCGGAGGATTGGGGCTATATATAATGATGGGGGAGAGCAGCGTGTTTTCCTTATGTAAATTAGATGTCATATATACATGTATATACATTTTATGAGAGAAGAACTAATTAGAGTAAACTAGTGTAGTGGATTACGTCTAAAAGATAAAATATCGTAGAGATTAAAAATTGTGTTTGGAAATATAGCGGTGATAGATTAAATAAATAAAATGACACGAGATTACGAAAGAATTTTTTTTTTTTTTTTTTTTTTTTTTTTAATTAGAAATAATTGAATTGGGATAAAATAGCGCAGTAACTTAAAAGATGGTATCTAAAAATAAGAATAGGAGGTGATAAAATGGAGTCTAAAAATAGATAATGATAAAATACAGTAAATAAGTAAAATAAAAATAAAATTAAGTGAAATTACGAATTTTTTTTTTTTTTTTTTTTTTTTTTTTTTTTTTTTTAGGAATACAACCTCTAAAATTAAACGACGGATTATATCTTTCAACTCTACCCACAACAGAAAACTTAACAAAAAACTGTCCAATCTAATCTCCAACAGCAAATGGGGTTCTATTGGACGACCAAAACTCATACAAAATCTTACAAACCGGCCACTATCAAACACCGAGACAGAAGCCCTCAGCCTTGGTTTAAAATTTGCAACGGGAATCTATCCAAAGATAACAACCAACACAATCGCTCGAAACTATAAACACGAAGATACCGACTTTATGAAAGGTTTCATCCAGGGTATAATATCCACGACCACCGCCCAAACCAGGGATATTACCCTACCAAAACGATACATAAATGCATTATCACACATGGCTAACGACCATAATATTATCGTCTCACCTGCTGACAAAGGTGGGGGGATTGTAATAATGGAAACAACTGAATACAAAAATAAAATACTTCAACTATTACAAGATAAACACACATATGAAAAAACTACCTCCGAAATAATACATAAAGAAATTGACAAATTTAACAAATCTTACAAGAAATTAATACATAATGATAAAATATGGACTACCTATATAGAATACCATCCTAAAATCCCGACCTTATATGGTTTACCCAAAACACATAAAAATAATAATCCAATACGCCCAATCATCTCTGGCATTGGCAGTGCCACCCATAAGATAGCAAGAGCGATCACAAAACTCCTAACGCCATTATTGGGCACAATTAGCAATTCCCATATAAGAAACTCTGGCGACCTTCTTAATAAGATAAAAAACATAGATATGAAAAATAAAACCATGAATAGTCTCGATATAGAATCTTTATACACCAATATCCCTACCAAGAAATGTCTCAACCTTCTTTCAAAACACTTAAATAAAATAAAAATTAAATTACCTTTGCCGATAGATAATATAATTAAAATTATAAGTATATGCATTGACATGACATATTTCACATTCGATGGACTCTGCTACAAACAAAAATTTGGACTGCCCATGGGTAACCCTCTAAGTGGGGTTTTGGCATGTCTATTTTTAGAATTCATCGAAACCGGACCCATGAAATATAAATTGCCCAAGGGTACCTCCTACTATAGATATATTGATGATATTTTAATTTTTCTCCCTATATCTTCCAAAATAGAGAATATCACTGATAAATTAAACAAGATTGAACCCACTATTAATTATACGTATGAAAGAGAAAATAACAACTCCATACCTTTTCTGGACATCAACATCATAAATAACAATGATCATCTAAGTTTTAAAGTCCATCGGAAAGTCACGAATAAAAATGATTACATACACTTTTACTCTCATCACGATGATAAAGTAAAAAGAGGTATTCTAATAGGATTTTTTCTTAGGGCCCTGAGAATATGTAGTGAAGAATACATCGTGGAAGAATTTGAGTATATCGAACGTACATTCATGAACTTGCAATACCCTCAACATTTTTTGGCAAATACAAAAAGAAAAGCACTAAAAATTTACCATAACCGAAACCGAGACCATTCCTTAAATAGCCAGATACACAACAGACAATTAACATTACCAACTAATAAAAACAACGACACAATATATAAGAACCTAAATAAGACAGGCATTCAAATAACAAAACTAAACTCTTTAACAATTAGGGATCTAACACGTAAAATTATAACTAACACCAACATTAACACCAAAGCCGGAATATATTCCATACCCTGCCTTGATTGTGGAAAAATATACGTAGGAGAAACTCAACGTAATTTAAATAAAAGAATATATGAACACAAAAGAGATGTAAAAAACAACAATACACTCAACGCCATATTTTGTCACATCATGGAAAACGACCACCATTTTGATTTTAACAAAGCAACTTTCCTTAAACACATACATAACAGATCCACACGACGTTTAATTGAGTCAGCTATAATCTCCCATTCCAGCAATATAATTAAGCAAAGAAAAGGTTTTTTCCACGTTGCTCCCTTTCTGTCGAAAATAATTATCAAAGAAAACAACTTAGACACCGGTTAAACGCGAAAAAAAAAAAAAAAAAAAAAAATTCGTAATTTCACTTAATTTTATTTTTATTTTACTTATTTACTGTATTTTATCATTATCTATTTTTAGACTCCATTTTATCACCTCCTATTCTTATTTTTAGATACCATCTTTTAAGTTACTGCGCTATTTTATCCCAATTCAATTATTTCTAATTAAAAAAAAAAAAAAAAAAAAAAATTCTTTCGTAATCTCGTGTCATTTTATTTATTTAATCTATCACCGCTATATTTCCAAACACAATTTTTAATCTCTACGATATTTTATCTTTTAGACGTAATCCACTACACTAGTTTACTCTAATTAGTTCTTCTCTCATAAAATGTATATACATGTATATATGACATCTAATTTACATAAGGAAAACACGCTGCTCTCCCCCATCATTATATATAGCCCCAATCCTCCGACTCTCTCGTCAATGACCATCCCTCTTGAAGAAGCCCGCATAGATCGGGCGAAACGTTGAGTATCCAGGTCCTTCCACCTCCATTTTATTTCATATCGTCGGATTTAATCCAGCTCAACAATCATATATATATATATATATATATATATATCTTATATATCTTTAAAAAAAACAGAATTTAAATTTAGACACAGATTAACTCACACCATAAAAATATTACTTATTATAGGGAATATTTTTAATATTGGAATTAATAGATATAATCAGTCAATAAATAAGAAAACCTCACTCACTCCACAACCAACGTTTGGAAATGCCATTGACTTTTTCGTTCTGCAATAAAAAGAGACATCGTTTTTACATGTATATTTTCAAATATGGTATTGATATTTCAATTCCTTCAATAAAATCATCTCGAGAAAGTCTTGAAATATAGACGAAACGTTGATGAACATGCGACTTGGTTTGTTCCTTTTCAGTCTTTCAATCTCGTCCTTATATTATTTCCTTTATTCTCATCACACACACACACACACACACACACACACACACACACACACACACACACATATATATATATATAAATATATATATATACATATATATATATATGTATATATATATATTTATATATATATAAATATATATATACATATATATATAATTATTTACTATAATAATTATTAAATACCTAGACACTAGTATTTCATCCTTTCGAGAATCATCAGTGTAGGGTGTCACAATCAACGACGGTCGAGAGATTCGAACCCGGCAACATTAGCGAGGACCCGAACCATTCGGCTACTGTCAACCGCGAGAGATACAATTGAAATTAAGCATTTATTCTTATTAAATGCTTTTAACGTCAGTCAGAGTGATCTCATCATTGTATGACGATCTGCGCGTATGAGCTAAGTTGACCGACTTTATTACAACTGAAATTGCTTAACGATAAGAAACAAGTTTCTTAAAGGGGCTGGCATTATTATTTACTACAATAATTATTAAATACTTGCAGACTCTAGTGTTTCATCTTTTCGGGAATCTTTTTAATCTTATACTAACGCTGAGTTATATATATATATATATATATATATATATATATATATACATATATATATATATATATATATATATATATATATATATATATATATATAAGAACAATTAGTTAATAAAACATGTTAACACTTTGAAAAAGAATTTAAAAAATATTTAATTTTTAAAAGGAAGCACAAAATAAGTGGATAGTCCTTAATCCGCTGAGTTTCGAAGAAATACTTCTCATCAAAGGGTAAGAGTTAGCAAAATGCGGAATCGGATTTTGCTTGCAAAAGTATTTAATAAAACTACAAGTAAATCATATATCTTACTTGGTAACAAATAGTGAAGCAGGGGGAATAGGGTGAAGAAAAAGGTAATTTCATGTGAATGGTTAGTCTGGTGAAGTGTAAAATATCTAATAACATTAAAACCCAAAAATCCAAAAAAGTTGGTTAAATTTCCATTTCCACAAGTAAAATTCAAGGGAATCGCGTAATTGGAAGATGATCCAAAGTAATCCAAAAGCAGAAATCCGTGGAATAATTCACAAATGGGTACAAGGAAAAAGGGAATGAGTTCAAATAATATTATTAAAAGAAAGATAAGATGTACATAGAAAAAAGAAAAGGAAGAAATTTAAAACACGACTGTCAAGGCTGGGTTAATTTATATATATATATATGTATATATATATATTTATATATATATAAACTTTAACATTAAGACTCGACATATATATATATATATATATATATATATATATATATGTATATATAAACTTTAACATTAAGACACATATTCCCTTCCCCTCCATGTATCCCTATGCCCTCAGCCACACAGAAATAAACTTCCCAGACCCTCCCCCACAAGTTCCTTAAACCCCAAAACTAAAACATTACCGACATACCAAGCGCCCCATCCCACCTTCCCCCTTGTTCCCTCCCTCTCTTTCTTCCGCCCTCCTCGTACCCCCTGACCTCATTCACTCTTTCACTCTTTCATTCCAAAATAGCGAACATTTCTGTAAAAGTCTGAGGAAGCTACAGACGGCAAAAAAAAAACACGGCCGAGTAGCTGAAACAATAATGTAACTTAACAGAGAGATACGGTAATAAAAAATAAAACGCATATTTACTCTACAACAGTATTGAGCACTTTCTTCAGGTTTTATTAATTACCATTTCCACTAAATATATATATATATATATATATATATATATATATATATATATATATATATATATATATATATATACATACATAACTCAGCTTTAGTATAACATTTAAAATATTAAACTTTTTTCCTTTACTTGTAGGAACAAACATTTCTTTGCATTCATGAATACTATCTACGAACGCCAAACAATGGAAGAGAGCTCGTTAAGTGAGATTTCTGGAACATTTTCAGAAGACCAACTACGATCAGCATTGGAATTGTGCACAGATGAGCTACCGCCTCTGCTGGACTTTGATCATCTAAAGATAGACATTTTGAAATTACCTCAAAATGTTAACACAGAAGGAAGCGTATCAAATGAGAAGTATAACATATTTAAACATGTGATCATGCAGGTGAGTGAAATTGATTCTGATTTACAATCGGAATTATTCCAGAACCAGGAAAACACTTAAGCGATAAAAAAATCTATTATTTTAGTACTAAATACTATGTACTAAATCTTTACTTACAACTTTGTTATGTATGGGTTGTGAAATTGCGTTCATCTGCAAAAGATCTAGCTAATTTGCATATTCTTTTGAACATTCGTTTTAATTAATTCCAAATTAAATTTCTCGGTTTTCTTATGGGATGATCATCTTTAGTTAACTATTACGTGTAATTATATTCATGCAGATATTCTACATGATTTATACTTGCATAATATTTGCGTATAAAGGTTATAGTAAGCACAAAACTCTTCTATATTTATGTATGCGAATATATATTTGTTAAAATAATTTCTTACCAAACTCCTCTGTCAGTTTTTTGCCTACAGACATGAAACTTAATATATAGGGTATTCAAACCCATGCGAAACTTTATATTTGGGGTTAACCGGGAAAATCGGTGTAAAATTATGGAAATTTAAAAAATTGAATTTGTTAGGTGAAGGTCGAACAACGACATTACGAATATGCATGCGTAACGTAATAGCTATTGGTTCATGTTTTAATTTTTAGCATAATCTATTTTGCTATTTCTGCTCGTCTGTCTAAAAGTCAATTGAAAACAAAGAACCATTTTAAATATTTGTGTGTTGATTATGAATATCATTTAAAACATATTGGTTCAGTTGGATCTGGCATGATGCCGTAAATAGAATAAGTTCTAGACAGGAGTAGTGACAAAAATAATGCGTGAAAATAAGCTGAGTGTTCTTGCGAATAGGAAGTTATAACCTTAAGCAGAAATGATGTCAGGCATGCAATAGTTGCCGATTAAGAATTTAACTGGGAGCCTCGATAAATGGATGTCTTGAATATTGAGTGCTGTGTTACTTGTATAAATATAAATTAAAATATATTTGTTCAAGTAGGTCTAGAATGATGTTGCAAACAGGATATGTTTTAGACAAAGATCACAAGGCGATTATGGGGTAACCTAATGGATAAGGTACTTGGTAAAATTCAGAATTCAGTTGGAAATGAAATTCTTCTGGAGGTTGAGGATTCAATCAAATTACTTAGGATTTCTACTCGTTCATGGCTGACGGAACAAAATCATGCTACTCCTGTGGATTTAATAAATGGTTCTGTTTAAAGTTCTGTGCAGATTCTTAAGTTCAATAAGATACACTGGAACAAGGCCAGAGATTACATCTGCCGAAAATAATACACAAGATGAGAACGGTAGTCCGAATGTAGCATACTACACATGTTTACACACGTAAGCCCAACACGTACGCCGCAAGGAACATAGGACAAGTAATAACTCAACTCCTTTTTTTGTAACAATGACATTTATTTCCTCGTTCTTCTGCCATACGTGACTTATCGTTATGGCCTTGATGTCACCCAAGTTTTTAACGTGGTCGTTTCCTCTAACGTACTCTATCTCCTTTTAGAGTTTTTTTTTCTTTTTTCCTTACCATGACGTCATTTTCCATATGCACTCTCTCACCGGAATATTCCAATTA
>NC_136490.1:96476611-96481692 GCF_053919585.1 Euprymna scolopes | reverse complement strand
TAAACCTATCAGAGAGAAAGGATTACATAATTGAGAGGACATTTACAACAATTCCGTAGCTGGCAATCTTGTGAATTAGATCTTTAGGCCATACTCTAGCAAAAGCCTTTGATATGTCAAGGGCTATTGCTCTAGAAATGAAGCCCCTGTCAAAAGATTCACTAATCTTGATTGATATTATAGTTAGCATATCAGCAGTAGATCTAGCAGAACGAAAACCATATTGAATGTCACTGAGTAGGTTATTTTTGCTGAGATGGTTTACCCCTTTTCTATTTTATCATAGATTTTAGCAACTTACTCATGACACACAGAGGACTGATTGGTCTGTACTGAGGCAGATAACCGGTCTCCAGAATTTTTAAATATGGGACTGACTGATGAATTTTCCAAGGTGTTGGGAAGCATTTCTCCTTAAGGCGACTGCATATTGTATACTGCTATATTTTGTCGAACTACATATAACAACTACTGCAGTGCAGAAAAAGGAAGAATTTTACAGGCATTATTACACACAAAACAGAGAAGGACTGTATAATCACAGCGATAATACCCACATGTCACATAAAATTGAACTACAACTGTATGTTAACAAAACACAGCTGTCTATGCTGGCAAATTTTGGAATCAAAGAATTCTCAATAGTAGTGCTAAGTAATATTTGGTTTGCACAGGGAGAATATCCGGCTTGTATTATTTGGATTATTCAGACTACTGTTGCTATCTTGAATATTATTCTCACAAGGTTTTAGCTGATAAAATATCTGATTTTCTTCAAGTGTATCAAGTAAAATTCAGGAATCTTTCTGCAGATATTGGGAATCTGCAGAGAATTTCAAATGAAACCTTTATTTTATCCACAAATGTAGCATACTTTCATTCTATCAGCTATATACGACCTACACTGCGGACTGAACCTTCAACCTCCAGAAGAGTATTACTTAGTTGTGAATTTTACTTAGAACTTACTTAATCCACAAGGAACCGTGGTGTAACGTGCTGAAAGTGACCCTGTTCTTTATAAATATTTTCACAATTATGATTTGTTATATATAGTTACATTTTGCAGGTGAGCCACCAAAGCCTCGTTTTGATAATCCAACTGGGATTATTTTCATTTCATAAAAATGGTGACAAGCAACATATGCAGCCTGAAGTAATTTTTCTATGCAGAGGAATCCGCCTTATGTCTGCAGCCTCACATTAAACAGTTCAAAAGAGGCTTATATACTGTAAACAAATAAAAAATCTTCAGAAAAAAATATGCAGGATAATTGACATGTCGGCAAAGGAGAGTGAAACAAGGTTAGTGATATAAGATCTTTGTACAGTCCACCCAAGCTAGTCTATAGCACCAATATCCTATGTCACCAGCCATTTTACACTCTACTGCTGCAAGTGTCATTTACCTAAGTTCAACTGGATGTCATTTATGCCGATGTAATATTGCACTATGCAAGAAGATGGTATCAACAGATATAAATGGATAGTTTTTATCATTCTCTCAGGTTTCTTTGCTTGTCGTCTGGACATGGTTAACTAGGCTAGACACCTTCAACAATTGTGAGAACTTATTTTGTTGAATGCTCTACATATGGCATAATCGCATTGATACACTGTTTCTCGCCAGATCACCCAAGTTAAGCAACGATGAACCCGGTTATTACCTCATGGGTGATCATTTCGGAATGCTAGGCGCTGTATGTACTGCGCCATGATGTAGAAATTTCTAGAGATGTACCCTTTTAAGGCATGCATCTAGGAGAAGATATATAAACCTGAGGTCCACTGTCTGTTCTGTCTTGTGGCAGCCATTGCACCAACTGAGAGTAGCAGTTGTACCAGAAAGTGTACTTTATCCTGCATAAAGCCTTCACCAATGTAAACAAATCATCTGTGTGGATTTCTGAACAATTTAGTTGTTGTGACGGAGCTCATACATCAAAATCGACGGGTGTATCACACTCTCTTGTATTTATATCAGGAATTTTTTTATAATGCTGATCTAAAATGGTTAGCCTCTCAGTATTTTAATTAATTGGAATTCATTATTATGGAAGGCAGTAATTGTTGAGGATACAGTTAGGAGATTCAGAGTTCCTATCCTATCGCAATAACCACCTGACGAAGCCATAGGAATAGTTGGATTGAAACGTTGTGAAACAACCACTTAATTTTGCCATAATTGATATATTCACTATTCTATAGCTAGAATAACATATATTGATCCAACGGGACACGGGTAGTTTAGTATAATTATAAAACTGTGGACTTTGTTTGCTTTCTTGTTTGCTTGCATTTTGTCTTCAACGATCGGGCGATTCCATCTTTTACAAAAGGGATGACAGGTGAATTTATATATATATATATATATATATATATATATATATATATATATATATACATATATATATATATAGTGGATTCTTTCATCGAAGACGATGAATGAGGGTTCAGTATGCAATCTTCAGCAGCTCCCAAGATCTGTGACACCACATGCGTAATTGCAATCCTGTAGACGTCCGGCACACTCCTCCGCAGATGGTGAACTTTCATATGCTCGTAGGTCAAAGATGCCTTCTCGAATGAACAGATAACCCTGCTTTGCTGCATGCTCTGAAACCACAATGGCATACATATTCATTTTTAGGTGGATGTTTCTTGTGTTTTGCCTTCATATTTGCACGAAGGGTATCCCTATGACAAAGGCGGTTATGTTCAAATTCTTTGGTCCCCAGGAAACACGTCTTCCTCCATTTTCTGCGATCCTCTGCTGCACTCTCCCAGGAACTCAGAGAAATTCCACAACGTTTCAGGTTGTCTTTAAGTTTATCTTTGTAACGAAGCAGGGGACGCCCTATTGGACGGACAGAATTTGTCAGTTGCCCATAAAAAAGTTTCTTAGGAACTCTTGAGTCATCTATTCTTACAAGATGACCCGACCACCGCATTTGTATCCTGATCAAAAATGATTCAATACCAGTGATTTCACATCTCTCCAGTAATTCACTATTCGGAACACAATCCTGCCATCCAATATTGCAGATAAAACGCAGACATCTCATATGGAAGGAGTTAAGCTGATTTATATACAAGGTCCACGTTTCGGCACCATACAGAAGAGTAGGCAGAACAACAGATTTGTAGACTGCCACCTTTACTTTTAGAGACACATCGTGTCTGTTCCAGAGTCTGTGTCGCAACCTCCCAAATGCCTCACTAGCTTTATTAATTCTACATTGGATGTCTTTTTCAAATTTAGCATCATCAGACACAATAGAGCTGAGGATGTAAAAGAAGATACTGTTTTCAAAGCTTTACCATCAACATATACCACTGGTTGTGAAGAGGACGTAGTGTTTGGTTTTGGCTGGTGAATAAGTTCAGTCTTTTTTACGCTAATTGTAAGACCGAAGGCCTTACATACACCAGAAAAGCTGTTGAGGATATTATGCATGTCATCAAGACTATGGGTGACAAGAGCACAGTCATCAGCATAAAGGAGGTCAAGAACAGTCTGCACAGAAGTCTTGGTTTTGGCCTTGAACCGTTGCTGGTTAAATAATCCTCCACTTGATTGATACTCAACACCTATGCCTCCTGAGGTGTTCCTGAAAGCTGTCTCAAGCATCACCGAAAAGAAAAGAGCAAATAGGATCGGATCAAGGACACATCCTTGCTTAGTTCCATTTGACACTTCAAATGGTTCACTTTGTTCACAGCCAGATCGTACTATCGCCACCATTCCCCAGTGAAAGGAGACAATCACATTCAACATCTTGTCCGGAATACCAAGCCTCCTCAAAACAGTCCACAGGGCATCCCTACAGACGGTATCAAATGCCTTTGTGAGGTCAACGAATGTGACAAACAAGTCCTTATTCTGCTCCCTCGCTTTCTCCTGTAGTTGCCGAAGGCTGAAGATCATGTCCACAGTACCTCTTCCTGCCCTAAAACCACACTGGATTTCTGGGAGCACAGTTTTACAGATTGAACCATTGAGTCTGTTTAGCATTACACGAGCTAGAATCTTACCAGCAACAGACAAAAGAGAAATTCCTCTATGGTTATCACACTCACACTTATTTCCTTTGTGCTTAAACAGGTGAATAATTGATGCGTCTTTGAACTGTTGTAGCACGGTACCAAGTTCCCATATTAATGAAAACAGGGCACTTAGTTTCCTGATTAACAGTTGGCTTCCACATTTGTATATTTCTGCAGGTATGCCGTCATCACCTGGAGCCTTACCATTTGAAAGTTGCTTCACAGCCCATTCAATCTCCGACATGGATGGAGTACTAGCAAGCGCCTCGATGGTTGGCCTCTGAGGAATACCGTCAATCGCTCCTCGATCCACTGTCGATTCTTTGTTTAAAACATCTGTAAAGTGTTCAGCCCAGCGCTTAGTAATTTCTTTCTTATCAGTGAGGAGAATGCCATCCGACGAAAATATTGGAGATGTCCCCCTTAAAATGGGACCAAACACCCCCTTGAGGTTTTGGTAGAATGATTTAAAATCGCACCTATCTGCCGCATATTGTAAGGCCTCAGCTTTCTGCTTCCACCAGTTTTGTTTCATTTTCCGGAGCCGAGATTGTGCCAACCTTTTTGCCATTCTGAAAGCCTTGTGTTTCACTGAAGAATTTTTGTCAGTAATCCATACTTGATGGGTTTTATGCATGTTATTGAGCAGTGGGACTATAGTTGGATCATTTTCATCAAATCAATCTTGGTTTTTCCTTCGAACATATCCTAATGACTCTAGCAGAGTCATACACTGCAGTTTTAAACTCTCTCCAAGATGCCTCAATATCATTCCCACATACAACGGAGGACAGCTTTTCATCAGTAGCCTTTTGAAATGAGTGCATTATCTCCTTAACTTTCAACTTGCCTACATCAATTCACTTGATGAAAGAGTAACGTTGGTTTCGAACAGAGCGCTTGGTTTTCATCCTGACTGTGGAGCAGATCAATTTATGGTCTGACCAACATTCCCCGATGCTGTAAGAACGTGTAAGATTATATATATATATATATATATATATATATATATATATATATATATATATATATAT
>NC_136490.1:96391611-96471611 GCF_053919585.1 Euprymna scolopes | reverse complement strand
GGTAATTTGAAATGCAAAATGTTCATTTCAACTTGCCGATATATTTATATTAGTTTTCGTATGTGGAAAGTAACCATAGTTAAAAGTGGTTTAATTTTAAAACTTTCTTTTTCTGTCTATAGGGTGAGCTCAAACAGTAGCGAACGCGGCTGAAGCGCTAAATGAGGCGATGCTGCTGGAAAGCTAAACGTTTTGGTTTCGATTCCAGCTGATGGCATCCAAGTCATTTTAAAATAAAAAAAAACTTCTGAAATCAGTACTATATATAGATATATAAATATTCAATAGAGAATTAGCTCTGTAATAATAAATACGAAATCTACATTAAAAAATATGTATTTAAGCATATTTTACGATCGGCAAGGTTGGGTCTCTTTGCTAGTTTTATATAATCGTGGTTGAATTATATTGGAATATTGTTCTATTTATTATAAGCATGTCTCTTTTTTTTCAACACTATGTATTTTCTTGCTTTGCTATCTTGCTCCACTTTTCAAACTTTGAGTAGTGGTAGCAAAACAGCAAAACCTTCTTTGGAGAAACAGTTCATGGTTTGGGTTTTAAGCCTTTTATTCTTTGTTGCTACAAATGATGGAGATAGGGAACCAAGTGTTACATAGAGAGATGGATTGGCACCGAAACCATCATATATTGTGTAGAGAGGTTTAGAAATATTAAACAGTTATATTGTATTGAGAGCTGCAAAGATATCGTTCTTATAACACCCGTTATATACGTATACATTTTATGTATTATTGTTTAGCCAGGAGGATATGATATTGACGTACAAACTGAGTCATTTTATATCAGAGTGTTATCGCATGGGTATATATTACAGTTCATATTTACATAAGGTATTATTTTTTTTATAAAAAGAATAATATGTGCTTCATACCTTTCTTTCTTCAAGAGTTCTTCTATCTTCAATGCTCAGCTCCGTGATGAAACATGAAATGACCAACACCAACCAATTAAGACCTCTGTTCTTTCTTCTTTTGTGAAACTACAGAACAACACTTTATATTTTTAAAATATAAATTTATTTCAGTTGTCTCAAATGGTCTTCACAGAGTATGTATTTCCTGTCTTGAAGTACGTCTATTCATTCTCGTGACTAAACTCCAACTCTCGACTGACTAAAACTCGCGACCTCTTGACCTCAGTTCCGTTATGTCATCATTCAAAAAGCACGCGTATCTCTAACATGTGACGTTTCCACATCTGCCTGCCCAACGTTATTTTGTTTATTTAACCTTGCTAATTTATGAAAACATCTTCAGCTAAAACCCATTGCTACACTTTATTCTATAAATAATAAATAATTCCCAATATAAACTATTTTAGGAATATCACTGAATAGATAGATAAATAAATAGACAGATCGATAATAACTAATCAACTTTTACCAATGTTAATTATCTAACACAAGAACTCTCTTATCAAATCTTAATGGCTGCTCCTGGTTGGTCTCTGTCATGGCTGGTATTGCCATTTCCAGAGACTGGAAGGTTTACATCATTGTTTGCGTCTTCTTACGTGGTATATAAACTGGTTGAGGAACCCTTTTTATTTTTTTCATATTTTTATATATGATTTCCTCATGGTCAATGACTTTTTGTTTTTTATTAAAAGCTGGTGCACTCGTCCACAACCTGGGAGGCGTGTTGAATGGCTTTGGGAGATAGCACACCATTTTTTTAATATTTGGTCCTGGTTTACTTTGAATGAGAATTATTATGAGGATGATGTTTAGTAGGCATTCAATTTCTCTCCAGTCTCCAGTAGGCATTCAACTCCTCTCCGGTTCTCTACATTAAATTCTCTCTAATAGGCATTCAACTCTTTTCCAGTAGGCATTCAAGTTTTCTGAGTAGGTGTTCAAGTTCTCTCTGGTATGCATCCAAGTTCTCAACAGTATACAGCCAATTATTTTTTGGTAATACCATTCAAGGATTACTGCCTGTGTTTGTATACCTGATGCTAATTACCGTTTATTTTGCCTGGTTTTTCTATTTTCAGTTCTTTTATAATCATTTTGTGTTGAGCCGAAATGACCGTTCATATGTAGAAATGATTTTCAACCAAATTCTGCACAGCATTGTACATAACCCAACCCAAGATATTTCGATTTTTGGTGTCTGCCAAATACCCATTCCCCCGGCAAATATCAGTAAGTTATCAACATTTTTTTTAATGTTTTATTCTATTAAAATATGAAAAAAGATCTTTGTTAACTTCTCGATTTTTTAATAATCTTTAGAGATATTAAGTAAAACGGTGTGCCATAGAATTGATAAAACACACATCTGGTATAATCAACAGATTTATAATTCAACTTTATTCATCAACATAGTCTATTTCTAAAGCGATGCGCTGATTCCGGAGCTTTTCTGATAATTCAACATCCTTTTTTGTAAGTACAAGTTATTTTTAGCCTCAGAATACGCCTCAGTTTCAGTATCATTACTTCATTGGAGCCAAATCTCATTCCTTGAAACATTATTTTGAAGCCTGTAAGCAACCATTAAGCACAGCGGGCCAGATCTGATGTATAGGGTGAATATGGAAGCAATTCTAAGTGCAATTCATGTAGTTTTGCCATAGTTGTAATTACAATGCATTGTCTTGATGAAAGAGAACTTTCATTTTCATTTTTATGACAATTTCTCAACTTCAAATGTACTATTATGCTATATATTTTTCTCTTTGGATTATAATTCCTTTTTCAACAAAACCTTGCATTCTGATGTTTTCCTCTTTGGACGGCTTTGATCTATTGCTGTACACTCAGATGACTGCCGATTTTACACCACAATAAAGTGGTTGGTCTATGTTTCATCCGTTGTCGCATATTGACACAAACTCCTTTTTAAATAATTTGAAACATTTGCAAGCAACATTCTGGATCATCAACATTGTTGTTTTTGATCGACTGTAAGCAAATGCGGCACCCACTTTAACACACCTATTTAATTGGCAGATGTTCATGACCTTCTGCTATCTTCAATCGTTCTACTATCTTACACGACTTTACTTTGTAATCTTTCTAATCAAGTTTGTGGACGTTTTGTGATATTTTCGGGGACACTGATCAAATTTGAATAATCCAAGCATTCAGCATTATTTGTATCTGTACGAGCTTGATCGCAGTCAGCATGCCACATATTAACCATTATTTCCAACGGAGCAGAGTTCGAATAACAATTATAAAATCATTTCTTTACTTGAATAGTCCTCATTAGAAAGCAATGCTTTATCAACAAACGACATTCAAATTTTTCCATTGTTTTGAAAAGTTTCTAAATAACTACACTGCGTATCAAATTATTAACGAGTTTACATTTTTCTTAATATTTAAGGAACGAGTGAATAAAAATCCATGAAACTTTGAGAAAGTGCTTACAATACTATTCAGCTACTTCGGTCAAAAAAATAAAAGTATTTAAAGCAGTGTTAGCGAAACTATGACAGAAGATAGGAATATCTGTTGATTTCAGTGTGTCAAGTTATTAACGAGGTTGAGAAAAAACACAATATACCTATAATTTATTTATTGAAATAATTTTCAAACATTAAATGAACTAGGAAAATTGCAATAACTACATAGCAATTTCTACATTGACATAATTAATATGGGCTATGCAATCCTTTTTTATGAATGACTTGTGAAAGACGTTGTGACTTTTATGAAAAGCGTTGGTCCATAGAATTTGTAAAATTTGTGACTTCGTCAACAATTATTCCTCACTATATCTCTTGGAGAGCATCCCACAACTCATCTTTGCTCTTAAATTGGCGTCCACTTGCATAGAGGTGTCGCTTCATGATACTCAAAAGGTTCTCAATTGAGTTCAAATCTGGCGAATTCGCAAACCACTCCATCTTCCGTAGGCCAGAGAAGCCCTGTTGTTGCAAATACTCTTTGCTTTTGTTGCTGCATGCGAAAGAAGCAATATCCTGCATAAAAATAACCTTTCTTTGCCATGGTTCAAAGTGCACCTTCAGAAAAGCTATGTAAGCATTTGACGTCATTTTTACCCTTCTGGGACTTTCCATGTGCCAACTAAAGTACCTCCGATAATCCAAGCCCAAATCATTATCCTACCACCACTTTATTGGCGCCTTAAACGCTGATGAAGATGTCGGCCATCTAAGACCCATCCCTTGCTTCAGCCATCTGGGCCATCAAGAGTGACACACACTTCATCCGTAAACAAAACTTAGGAAAAATCCGTTTTCATGTTGTCCTCTGCCCATTTCAATCGGTTTTGTATGTGATGTTGCTTTAATAGAGGTTTTATCACAGGCTTAACATACTTTGCTACTTTTTTCAGACGGCAACATCGAATACTTTTTGAGACATTTTTCAATCTGTCTTGGTAAAAGACTTCTCGACTTGTCTGCCCAAGGTTCTTAACAACTTCACCTTTAATTTAGAGTAGAGAACGGCGAGAAATAACTCTAAATTTACTTTTATCAGCTCTGATACGTACCTTTGTAGGATCATTGACAAAGTTCTTCACAGTTTGATGGTACCTTCCTATCATTTTCGATATTTCGAGCGTAGTTTCAATTTTTGCTAGCTGTTCTGTTATAGTAATCTTTCAGAACTATTAAAACCACCTTTACGACCCATTTTATTGACGAAACAAACTGCCTTGTTATTAATTTGACACACCTCAAATACGGTGGATTCAGCAATTACGAGGAAAAGTTGTTTACATTGTACAGAACAGTACAAAAATTTAGCAAGACGCGCTGCTCAGCATTGCCTACTTTTGATACAAAACTAGCAGTAAGTTTCTGAAACTGGTAAAAAAATGTTATCTTGTTAATAATTTGACACGCAGTGCAAAATAACTGCAATCTGTAAACTAATAATTCGATTAGGCTCAGATTCTGACTTGGATTATTTGAAGGTTTTGTGTTATAAAGATCACATGGACGTTATTATTAGTAGCACTATCTGCATGCTAACCCCGAGACTTATTGAGTGGTGTGCATGTATGTGTGTGTGCGCGCGTGTGTGTGTGTGTGTAGCTATAGAAAGCGGTTAAATAATCAAGTGTTAACTATTTTACACTTACTCTGATGGATTATCAACTATGCTGCACTTCTAACTAACAATTTTCGGGTTAAATTCGATGCACTGCTGCCAAAACTCATTACTCCAAAATTTGACACTGCTTTCAAAAACTCGCTACTCCCAAACTCGACACACTGCTCAAAATTTGCTACTCCAACGTTCAAATCCAAATCAAATGAGTCTCTGAAAAATCAGGCTTTTTTTTATTTAAATAGGAACATCTCATTTGCATATGAGATGACAAGATCATACAGAGAAGCAGCAGCCATTTTTTTTCTTTTCATCAATTTTTTCCTCTGCCAACGGATGCTACAGGTTGCACAAGAACAGGTTTGCACCAATTGTTAAAGTATTTAACCGCAGAAAGTTTTTTTTTTGTATTATAGATTTGGCAGATTATCCTACATGGTTCCAAAGAAAATGTTTAAAATCTGAAATTCCTGATTCTACATCAGTTCTTCAAATTCCTTCATCTATTTCCAAAAGTATTGATACATGCAGGTAAGCACGTTTCCTGACATTCTGTACTTTAAATACGTTTCTCAGCTCTACAATGATTTTACTGTGGTAAATCTAATTGCCAATTCCCCTTAGATATTAAGTAACACACACACACACACACACACACACACACACACACACACACACACACACACACACACACACACACTACTTAAAATGTAAGGGGACTTTACAATGATATATGACAAATATATATTTAAATTTAACTTTGTAAGTTGAAATCACCCTAAACTCTAGAGCGTAAATGGGAGAGCCATTGCTCAAAACAACGAGATATTATAAAAAGGCTGACTGGGAAGCAATCAGGGATCTCATTAGAGACGACCCATGGCGAAATATCTGTTCACTTCCTGCTGAACAGTGCGCAAATGAGACCACTGAATGGTTCAAAACAGCAATTGAAGCACATGTCCCCACGCGGAAACTTTATAGCAAGCCCCACTCTCCCCAATGGTTTACTTCCACATGTGCAGCTGCCATCGCGCAAAGGCAGCATGCGTACTGCAGATTTAACCAACATAAATCCAGTTCAAACAGACAGAAGTATATAGAAGCCAGAAGTAACTGTAAGAAAGAAATAGCGACAGCTAAGAGGGAATTTACTGAAACCACCCAAAAACGCATCGAAGCTCAGAAATTAGGAACCCATGACTTCTGGAAAATCTACAACAGTGTAGTAAATAATGGCCAATCAACTATTCCCCCAATATCCAACAATCATGAAGTTGTTTGCTCAGCAACCGAGAAGGCTAACATGCTTGCCAGTCGGTTTGCCTCCAACTCCACACTGGACCCTGCTAACCACTCTCTCCCAAGCTTTCCTTTGTGGACAGACGCCACACTTGACGATCTGAAAATCACCCATTCTCAGGTGCACGCCATTATAAAAAATCTTGACACTGCAAAAGCATGTGGACTTGATCTCATCCCGGCTGTGCTATTAAAAAGTGCTCCGCCGAAATAGCTCCAATCCTTTCCAAACTTTACAACAAATGTCTTAATGAATCTTGCTTTCCTGGCTGCTGGAAAACTGCTTCTGTGGTATTAGTTTTCAAGAATTCTGGCGAAAGAACTGACCCAGCAAATTACCGCCCCATAAGCCTCCTCCCACTTTTTGGCAAAATATTTTAGTCCATCACCTTAGAGATGCTAAACTTCTTACCGACCGACAATTTCGATTTAGGCAAGCCCGTTCCACAGCAGACATTCTAACTGTAATCTCCGAGCATATATACCATTCACTTGATAAAGCAGAGGAGGGTAGAGTAGTAGCTCTAGATATATCTAAGGTTTTTGACAGGGTATGGCATGAAAGTCTTCTCAGGAAAATCAGATCATATGGTATCACTGGAAGAATATTTAACATAAATAAACCTTTCTTAGATAAGAGAAAAATCCAGGTTGTCCTCAATGGCCGTACATCTAAACAATATGATATAAAGGCGGGAGTGCTTCAGGGGTCTATCCTTGGACCTCTATTATTCCTAATATTCATAAATGACCTCCCTGACAAAATTGTCTGTTAGATGTGTATATATGCTGATGACACCACGGTCTATAACAGACACGACCGAAAAACAAATGAACACATATCTAAGGAAATGGCAGAAACACTAGAGGATGACCTCCAATCTGTAGTGGAATGGAGACAAAAATGGATGATCACATTCAATACTGCCAAGACTTAACTTGTTTCCTTCAATAACTACAAGAAACCTTCTCTACCACCAATAGCAATGACCAAAGACTCTTTATCTGAAAGCACATCTTTTAAACTCCTCGGCCTAATGTTCACAGGAAACATGAGTTGGAACAATTACATCGAGAGCATTGCCAGGACCGCTGCGAGAAAGGTATGTTCTCTCTACCGTGCTAGAAAGCTACTAACGCCCTAAAGTATCCTGTACCTCTATAAGGCCACCATTCGCCCATGTATGGAGTATTGTTGTCATATTTGGGTTGGTGCATTTGCTACTAGTCTCTCACCCCTAGACAAGGTTCAAGAGTCACCAACTTGATAGGTCCTGAACTATCATCCAAGCTTCAGCCTCTGTCCCATCGACGTAATGTAGCATCCCTCTACCTGTTCTACAAGTACTTTAACGGTGTATGTTCCGACGAGCTGCAAGCACTTGTACCCCCTACACGTAAATACTCCCGACAAACCCGACAAGCAGTACAATCCCACCCCTTCACTGTAGAGATCCCTAGATGTAAGAGAGCCTTCTACTCCAGTAGTTTCTTCCCCAGAACCGCTAGACTTTGGAACTCCTTGCCAGGTTCCTGCTTCCCCAACTGTACTGACATGTAGAAGTTCAAGTGTAACGTGAACCGACATCTTGCTGCCCAACTCCCCACCTAGTACTCCTGTAGCCTGTGTCCCTAATAGTAGCCCCATCAAAGTGGCAATGTTCCTTGTTTGGGGTGAAAATGTAATAAAAAATCCCCAAAAAACACACGTTTAGAAATAAATTCTAAGTTGGTGAGTGAAAGTGTACACTAAATATAGATTTGTGTTCAAAGATGAAAATAACATTTAAATAAAATTTCAAAATGAAAAGCCCAAACTAACATGGATTTACTGTATGTTTTAAGATGAATAATTTTAATAAATAGTTAAAAGTCAAAATGCGACACAAAATCATTCTTTCTCTTTAGAAACTCATATTTAATTAGTTAACAATGTATAGGAATGCATACATAATTTAGTAAAAGTTAAAAAAAAAATCAATATTTTACACAATAAAGAAATTCAAATCGTGTGATTAATTTTACTCAGATATATATTCCATTGCTTTTTCTCAAGAGACAATCAGAACTGTTTTTAAAACTCTGGTATACGTACCATCTAACCATATATCATTCACAAAGGTAAAAAAAAAATGGCAAAAAGACGTGAAAAAACAACTCTCTCTCTCTCTCTCTCATATATATATATATATATATATATATATATATATATATATATATATATATATATATATATATATCTTTACAAAAAAAAAACAGAATTTAAATTTAGACACAGATTAACTCACACCATAAAAATATTACTTATTATAGGGAATATTTTTAATATTGGAATTAATAGATATAATCAGTCAATAAATAAGAAAACGAAGATGCGACCATTTCATTTTAATTACACATTCACATTTGACTTATAACGGTTATATATTTATTAAAATAAAACACCATAATTTTCATTATATCTTTTAAATATCTAAACGGCTATATGACGTTAGAGAATCTCACTCACTCCACAACAAACGTTTGGAAATGCCATTGACTTTTTCGTTCTGCAATAAAAAGAGACATCGTTTTTACATGTATATTTTCAAATATGGTATTGATATTTCAATTCCTTCAATAAAATCATCTCGAGAAAGTCTTGAAATATAGACGAAACGTTGATGAACATACGACTTGGTTTGTTCCTTTTCAGTCTGTCAATCTCGTCCTAATATTATTTCCTTTATTCTCATCATATATATATATATATATATATATATATATATTATATATACATATATATATATAATTATTTACTATAATAATTATTAAATACCTACAGACACCAGTATTTCATCTTTCGAGAATCATCAGTGCAGGGTGTCACAATCAATGACGGTCAAGAGATTCGAACCCGGCAACAGAAGTCATGTCTGGCTTCATTAGCAAGGACCCGAACCATTCGGCTACTGTCAACCGCAGGAGAGACAGTTGAAATTAAGCGTTTATTCTTATTAAACGCTTTTAATATCAGTCAGAGTGATCTAATCATTATATGACGATCTGCGCGTATAAGCTAAGTTGACCGACTTTATTACAACTGAAAGTGCTCAACGATAAGAAACAAATTTCTTAAAGGGGCTGACATTATTATTTACTACAACAATTATTAAATACCTGCAGACATTGGTGTTTCATCCTTTCAGGAATCTTTTTAATCTTATACTAACGCTGAGTTATATATATATATATATATATATATATATATATATATATATATATATATATATATATATATATATATATATATAAGAACAATTAGTTAATAAAACATGTTAAAAACACTTTTAAAAAATATTTAATTTTAAAAAGGAAGCACAAAATAAGTGGATAGTCCTTAATCCGCTGAGTTTCGAAGAAATACTTCTCATCAAAGGGTAAGAGTTAGCAAAATTCGGAATCGGATTTTGCTTGCAAAAGTATTTAATAAAACTACAAGTAAATCATATATCTTACTTGGTAACAAATAGTGAAGCAGGGGGAATAGGGTGAAGAAAAAGGTGATTCCATGTGAATGGTTAGTCTGGTGACGTGTAAAATATCTAATAACATTAAAACCCAAAAATCCAAAAAAGTTGGTTAAATTTCCATTTCCACAAGTAAAATTCAAGGGAATCGCGTAATTGGAAGATGGTCCAAAGTAATCCAAAAGGCAGAAATCCGTGGAATAATTCACAAATGGGTACAAGGAAAAGGGGATGAGTTCAAATAATATTATTAAAAGAAAGATAAGATGTATGCAGAAAAAAGAAAAGGAAGAAATTTAAAACACGACTGTCAAGGCTGGGTTAATTTATATATGTATATATGTGTGTATATATATATATATATATATATATATATATATATATATATATATATAAACTTTAACATTAAGACTCGAATTTTAAAATAACCCTCTGCTCCCACAGAAATAAACTTGCCAGACCCTCCCCCACAAGTTCCTTAAACCCCAAAACTAAAACATTACCGACATACCAAGCGCCCCATCCCACCTTCCCCCTTGTTCCCTCCCTCTCTTTCTTCAGCCCTCCTCGCACCCTCTGACCTCATTCACTCTTTCATTCCAAAATAGCGAACATTTCTGTAAAAGTCTGAGGAAGCTACAGACGACCAAAAAAAAAACGGCCGAGTAGCTGAAACAATAATGTAACTTAACAGAAAGATACGGTAATAAAAAATAAAACGCATATTTACTCTACAACAGTATTGAGCACTTTCTTCAGGTTTTATTAATTACCATTTCCACTATATATATATATATATATATATATATATATATATATATATATATATATATATATATATATATATATACATAACTCAGCTTTAGTATAACATTTAAAATATAAAACTTTTTTTCATTTACTTGTAGGAACAAACATTTCTTTGCATTCATGAATACTATCTACGAACACCAAACAATGGAAGAGAGCTCGTTAAGTGAGATTTCTGGAACATTTTCAGAAGACCAACTACGATCAGCATTGGAATTGTGCACAGATGAGCTACCGCCTCTGCTGGACTTTGATCATTTAAAGATAGACATTTTGAAATTACCTCCAAATGTTAACACAGAAGGAAGCGTATCAAATGAGAAGTATAACATATTTAAACATGTGATCATGCAGGTGAGTGAAATTGATTCTGATTTACAATCGGAATTATTTCAGAACCAGGAAAACACTTAAGCGATAAAAAAAAATCTATTATTTTACTACTAAATACTATGTACTAAATCTTTACTTACAACTTTCTTATGTATGGGTTGTGAAATTGCGTTCATCTGCAAAAGATCTAGCTAATTTGCATATTCTTTTGAACATTCGTTTTAATTAATTCCAAATTAAATTTCTCGGTTTTCTTATGGGATGATCATCTTTAGTTAACTATTACGTGTAATTATATTCATGCAGATATTCTACATGATTTATACTTGCATAATATTTGCGTATAAAGGTTATAGTAAGCACAAAACTCTTCTATATTTATGTATGCGAATATATATTTGTTAAAATAATTTCTTACCAAACTCCTCTGTCAGTTTTTTGCCTACAGACATGAAACTTAATATATAGGGTATTCAAACCCATGCGAAACTTTATATTTGGGGTTAACCGGGAAAATCGGTGTAAAATTATGGAAATTTAAAAAATTGAATTTGTTAAGTGAAGGTCGAACAACGACATTACGAATATGCATGCGTAACGTAATAGCTATTGGTTTATGTTTTAATTTTTAGCATAATCTATTTTGCTATTTCTGCTCGTCTGTCTAAAAGTCAATTGAAAACAAAGAACCATTTTAAATATTTGTGTGTTGATTATGAATATCATTTAAAACATATTGGTTCAGTTGGATCTGGCATGATGCCGTAAATAGAATAAGTTCTAGACAGGAGTAGTGACAAAAATAATGCGTGAAAATAAGCTGAGTGTTCTTGCGAATAGGAAGTTATAACCTTAAGCAGAAATGATGTCAGGCATGCAATAGTTGCCGATTAAGAATTTAACTGGGAGCCTCGATAAATGGATGTCTTGAATATTGAGTGCTGTGTTACTTGTATAAATATAAATTAAAATATATTTGTTCAAGTAGGTCTAGAATGATGTTGCAAACAGGATATGTTTTAGACAAAGATCACAAGGCGATTATGGGGTAACCTAATGGATAAGGTACTTGGTAAAATTCAGAATTCAGTTGGAAATGAAATTCTTCTGGAGGTTGAGGATTCAATCAAATTACTTAGGATTTCTACTCGTTCATGGCTGACGGAACAAAATCATGCTACTCCTGTGGATTTAATAAATGGTTCTGTTTAAAGTTCTGTGCAGATTCTTAAGTTCAATAAGATACACTGGAACAAGGCCAGAGATTACATCTGCCGAAAATAATACACAAGATGAGAACGGTAGTCCGAATGTAGCATACTACACATGTTTACACACGTAAGCCCAACACGTACGCCGCAAGGAACATAGGACAAGTAATAACTCAACTCCTTTTTTTGTAACAATGACATTTATTTCCTCGTTCTCCTGCCATACGTGACTTATCGTTATGGCCTTGATGTCACCCAAGTTTTTAACGTGGTCATTTCCTCTAACGTACTCTATCTCCTTTTATAGTTTTTTTTCTTTTTTCCTTACCATGACGTCATTTTCCATATGCACTCTCTCACCGGAATATTCCAATTAGTACAAATTATGTTATCATTTCAAACATTGAGAAATGAAACTAATTGTATTTGGCGGTTTGAAAAGTGTAATGTTGTGACCCTTTGGCTGTGATCTTAGCGTAGTATCTGTGTTAACTGCGGCAGGCAGGGCCAAGAGACAAAACATGTTATTATTATTAATTGATTCGAGCGACGGCGGGTCACTAGATCGATTATTATCAATTATTGTTGGAAAAGGTGATTGACAGCTGAAATAATAAACATCTACAAAAGAATGTGAAACTAGAAAATAGACGTAAACATAATTTTGTGCATAAACAAATAACTAGATTGATTACGTCAGCTGCTGGTTCTAGACACGTGAAATTCATTCACGTGGATTTCATCTATGTATGTCCAAACACGCTGTTGGCAAACAAAGAAATTCCTAAATGACTTGTTTCATTTATATTTATTTCATAATTATTTTATTATATATTTATTTTATCATTATTTATTTCATCATTATTTCATTTGATTATATATTTATTTCATCATTATTTTATTATATATTTATTTTATCATTATTTATTTCATCATTATTTCATTTGATTATATATTTATTTCATAATTATTTTATTATATATTTATTTGATAATTATTTTATTATATATTTATTTTATCATTATTTATTTCATCATTATTTCATTTGATTATATATTTATTTCATAATTATTTTATTATATATTTATTTTATTTATTTTATTATATATTTATTTCATCATTATTTTATTATATATTTATTTTATCATTATTTATTTCATCATTATTTCATTTGATTATATATTTATTTTATTTATTTTATTATATATTTATTTCATCATTATTTTATTATATATTTATTTCATCATTATTTTATTATATATTTATTTTATCATTATTTATTTCATCATTATTTCATTTGATTATATATTTATTTCATAATTATTTTATTATATATTTACTTTATTTATTTTATTATATATTTATTTCATCATTATTTTATTATATATTTATTTTATCATTATTTATTTCATCATTATTTCATTTGATTATATATTTATTTCATCATTATTTTATTATATATTTATTTCATTTATTTTATTATATATTTATTTCATAATTATTTCTAAACTGCATTTTTCATATCCAACTCTGACATAAATAATATTTAGTCATTTTCAGGAACAAAGACAATCGTTCTACATTCCTAGGATTTCAATATGTATTCTTTTTTAAACTTTTCTAAGTGGGCTCGATTCTAACCTTTTCCAAATATCATTTTCAAACTTATCTACTTAATTACTGGGGCCTGTTCATTTTTACATTACAAAAGTCCAACTATATAAAAGGTCTTTTCATGTTAGAAATAGATAATCGCTTCCGGAATTGTTCTGATTCAAGTAAGTCACATTCAAAATAAACATAAAATAGCAACAAATATGCACTCTGTGGATGCTGGCATGAAGAGAGTTTATGCTTTTGAATTGATTGAAGAATTACTTTGTTGACATGATTTATACTTGCGTAATATTTCATCATATATATATATATGTATGTATATATATATATATATATATATAAAACTCAGCTTTCTTTATTTGCTTGCTTTCCGGCTGACTATAATATGGCCATCTTCAAGTCCAACGTAAGCAAATTCTTGATGAGCCGTTCCCCTTAAGTAATCCAATTTACCAAATTTCCACTACTAACAATTACTACGTCACTGTCCCATTGATAACAATATAACAGAATACTCATTTATCGCTTTATCATCGAGTGGCCACTGGGCCTTGATAAGTAAATTGTTACGTAAAGGTCAACAGAAAAACAAGTTCACTCCTCCCTGGTGTATGTAATATCTATATAAGGATGAAACAGAAAATTCCTTAAGTAAAGTTTTTATGTGAAATGCTATGGTGATATCAATTTCGTATTAAGTTTCATTTTATTGTAGGGTCAGCTTTCGTGCTTGATACCTTTTCACAACAAAAACGACATTTTATTTTATTTCATTTTATTGATAACTTGAAAATTTAAAAAAATCGTCTAGCTGAAAACATTATCAATAATTCCCCCACTCTTTATCCGTGCCTAAACCTAAACGTAGTTTCCATGAACAAAGTTTTTTTCTTAGAACTGCACACCTATGGAACTCTCTTCAATTTGCTTGCTTTCCGGGGCTGATTATAATATGATCGTCCTCAAGTCCAACGTAAACAAGTTCTTGATGAGCCGTTCCCCTTAAGTAATCCAATTTACCAAATTTCCACTACTAAGATTACTACATCACTGTCCCATTGACCACTGTACACTTATTAACCCTTATCCTCGAGAGCCTCCGAGCCTTGATAAGTGGTGACTCCTTTTTAAAAAACCAAAAAAAACTTGTAAATGAGAAGGTTAAGTTTTCGTACTTAGCCCTTAGAATCTAATCTACCCAACTATTTGGTGCCATACTTTTTTCCTTAAGGTAGTGTACCGAAAACATCAAAAGAATTATCATCTCTTTCTTTATGAATATCGGAACCCCCAAGAAAAGTGCCCGCATGGTTTTGTCAATATAGCAACATACTCATTTATCTCCAATTTCTTGCTCCTGCTTGTAAAACTCTCAGAGCAAGACCTTGTCTTCTACCACAATTGTAAAGAACTTTAATTTTTTTCTCCCTGTGCCTCATGTCAAACAAAATTTCCATGAACAGTGTTTCTTTTTAAAAATTTCCCTTACTTTGAATATATTGCCACAAGATTGCTTACCTGAGAGATACAACCTGCTTATTTTAAACACTAGTTCCTACTTATTTGCCTTCCTATGAGGTTTTTAATGTTGGGAAAATCATCTCCATCAAAAGGCACTCTAGATTAAGACAAAAATAAAAATTGCCTCGGTTTAAACGGATTTCTCTGTCACTGATAAAGGACAGAAAAGATAAAATATAATACCAACAGATACCACACTTTGATTCTCGCCAAAGGCACTTCGCAGAAACAATTCTTAAAAGTCATCAAATTTTATTCATTATTTTCAATCCTTTCATAATGTTCATCATCATTCAACTGACAGTCTGTCCAGTTCATTAACCATTATTCTTGATTGAGTACTAGCCTTCGTAAGTGGTGACCCATTAGTAAAAAATGTATGTGTAACAATGATTCTTTTTTTTTCAATTTACCATTCTGTTTGTTGACTCAACTCTTTAAATTATTTTTAGGAATCTTTCTGTTACAACCATTTAATGCAAAGCGTACACCAGGAGGTCAACGAATTAAAAGGAAAATTGGTTCAAGGGTTAAAGACTGTCAATGGGAAACAAGTAAACTTGATGGAGTCACTACAGAAGCTTCAAGTTCCTGTTTCATGGCTTCATCGAGGCTGGGTTGCGTCATGCTACACACTGCCATCTTGGATAGAAGGTAAAGAATCAGAAAACAATAAAAAAAGTATTATAAAAAAAGTATCGAGATATTATGTAGCATTAATAGAAATTGCCCCAGACAAAGTATGAAACCACTTGACGTAAGGAGATAAAAGAATACCACTCCACGGTTAAAAACTAGCCCACAATGAGTGTTATACGGATAGATTCTGACCTAAAAAATTACAATTATTCCCACCACAACAACAACTAATAAAGATGAGACTAATAGTCCGAAAAAAAAAAAAATTAACATATAATGTTCATCTAAAAAAAAATGAATTCCAATTAAGGAATAATATATATATATATATACCAATTGGTATGGACCCGACTATGGAGGATCAGATAATAAATAAACGTGGATTTATAAGATCAAAGAATCCAACCTTGATCGCCCTTCGGGGCCCGTGCCACAGTTGATAGAGACATTGAATCTCTACGGTTCCAGATGAACATTGTCTGAAGATAGCGGTTTCAATCCCACCCAAAGCGTGCCAGAGGTTAATTGGTCAAAAATGTGGTGAGACGACAACAACTACGGATGGCAGTGATGGCTGAGAATGCAGTTAGGAGATTTGAAGTTCCTATCCGTCGCGGTTACCACCTGACGAAGGCCAGAGGAAGTTGGCCGAAACGTTGTGAACCAATAAAAAGATCCAAAAACAACAATTAATAAAGATGAGACTAATAGTCCGAAATAAGAAAAAAAATAAATAAATAAAAAATAAAAATTAACATACAATTATTCCCCTTTGTAAGAAACATCGCTCATGGAATGTGAGCACTAAAGGACAAAGTAAATAAAGTGAGATTTACGAGGCTCCCAAATTTAAACCCAACGTCAACTTTTTACTCTCCAATCTTCACACAAATTATGCAACTATCTCTTATAATAATCTGTGAAAAGAAAGATTGCTAAAGAAATGAAAACAAGGTTCTTCTATAAAGAACAATTTATATAAATTTATATGGCACACACGTAGGTTGCCAGAAGTGAATTTGTTTGTAAATTAAAATAAATTAAAGATAATAAGTGTTAGCTTCTGAAAGAATTTTTGGAGCAGTATATCTAATTGTGATATACAACAAGGCTTCCTTCAGTCTTGACAGACTATGGATACCCACTGTGAGGGTGCCTGTGCATGAATTTTTTGTGGCAAGAGTTGCGCAATCTTCAACCACACCTCTCCTGAGTCGACATCGTTGAATACCAGTGGCAAATGGAGGTTCAGAACGACTGGAAACAATGCTGATATAAGCGGAGAGCACATACAGCGCCTAGAATTCCCAAATGGTCACCCATCTGGTACTAGCCAGGTTCAATGTTGTTTAACTTTGGTGATCTGATGAGAACCAGTGTGTCAACGTGATTATGCCGTATTATTAATTGTGATATATAGCATAATGAATATGCATCGATTCCCATTAGATCTCCGAAGTTAAGCAACGTTGAGCCTAGTCAGTACCAGATAGGTGACCATTTGAGAATACCAGGAGTATATAGGAGAGCGTTGACACATCCCTGCAAGACTTGCAAAAACCTAATATTGTTATCTCCAAATATGTACAAGCGATTGGGAACCGTTTGTGAATCTGATATTCTCATGAAACTTCCGTCTTTGGAGGAAACTGGTTCAATCCACTTATGGTGAGTGCTGCTTAAGTACGGGGGTTTGTATATCTAGTTGACGGTGTTCATGAGAGAGTGTTTATGTCTTTCTTCATGGCTGTCTGAAAGCTCTTTGACTTCTCAGCAAAACACTAAAGGTCTTTGGAGTACTTAAATGGTTTGGTCGAAATTATTGTCCCCTAGTGTCTTATTGTGATCAAACAACATCACAAGGGCTGGTCTCCACTAGAGGAAGCAAATGTCAATGTTTAAAATGACTACAAGAGCAGTACCACCGTGGTGAAGACAAGTGTCGCTTCTGTGATGATTCAGCATGGATTTCAAAACTGCCCTTTTCATCTAGTGATATTTTTAAAACTAAATATTACACATAAAAATTACAACTGTCAGCATGTGTCTTCTTCCTTAAGTTCTTTTTTTTCTACTTTTCTTTTTTTATGGAAATCGCTTCAGACAAGGCGTGAAGCCACTTGATGTAAGGAGCTAACATGAATGAAAGATTCTTATTCTAAAGACAGATATCTCTGGACCTTACTATTGAAAAGACCAAGTCTGTGATAGAAAGAAAAGTCAGCAAGAAGACAGTTCCACAAACCTGCAGTTCTTGGAAAAAAAGCTACTGGAATAAGAAACTGTATTACAATGAGGTATTAAAACAGCGAATTGATGGAAACTACTAGACCAATGAGCCAAACGAGCTGAAACAAAGGAAGCAGGGAATAGATCTCCGATAATTCTAAAGAGCACAGGTTTTTAATAGTATTTATATATGAAACTGAGACTAGTAACATCACATCTATGAGAAAAAAAGGTTGCAGAAAAGAAGAAAGAGTAAAGTCAATCAAATAACAGATACATTTTTTTTCACCTTATCAAGAACTCTCAAATGAGTACAGAGATTCACCAGACCAAATATGATGAGAGTATTCTATACATTTTACAGATAGTAGATTTGTAGGAATAGAGAATAGTCAAATATTTAAAATAACTGTGGTCTTCTTTCTTGTCACGTTGACTACGTTGGAATATTGTAAGTAGAAAAGATGGCATAATGAGATTTACATACTTATTATTTTATGAGTTGCAAATAATCATATCGGTTTCTGTATGTTCGTGGAGCGTGTGTCAGTCTCAACATGCGACTGTGTGTATATTCAGAATGTGTAAAGCTGCAGTGTTGGTCTATGTGCATGTCTTTACACATCTATTTGTTTTTCAATTAAATATCAGTTTAGTAAAGCCATATAAGGAAATGCCAATATTTGTTACATTTAAAATATGATTGTAAGGTAACAAGGTACTAATCCAGTTTATGACCCACTCTTAAGCAACTTTGCATTGGTATCGTCTGACAGGTTATGTAAACAACTGGAAAATACTAAAGTAATTAATTAATCAGCTGTCAACGAAACTGTGAATGTGAAATCCTCCCCTTTCCAAATGTTAAGAATGGCTTTCTGAATAGAATCCTCAAGTGATCTCTAGGTCTTGATAAATGGTGATTCATTGTACAAAACATCTTTGTAGTGGTGACTCGTATAAAAAATCTTTCTTATGACATCGACGTGAGAATCGTTGACTCACGTAAACTTAATAAGTCAACTTTATGTTGTCTTAGTAAGAACGTACATTAAATTAGAAAACTATAACAATTACATGATAAAAGATCTATTTTCTTAATATTTATATGCGATCTCTGAGTCATAATAAGTCATGGTTTGGCTGGTGAAAAACAGCCACATCCAAACAAGTTCAATGATACACAGACACTGACTTTTAACCTGTTTATATCCACCCAAAGCTGGATGCATTCCAAATACGACAATGCTAGGTGAAACTTCAATGGAGACAAACGTGGCATTTCTTTTCCCCTCTCGTCCTTATCATGAAATAAAATTAAGACCGACTGCAATAATACGAGGGTCGCTCCAAAAGGAAATCCTTATTTTTTTAACTCAAAAAGTTAAAGAGTTACGAAGACGGGAGTGATATCTTTAAGACTAGAAACCTTTTGTGCTCCAGAATTTATTTTTCTACATAGTCACCACCATTCTCAATGTACTTTTGCCAGAAATTCAATGACTCATCTCTGCTTCTGACATACGTCCATGGGAGGCATGCTTCTTAGAGAGCATCTCGCGCCGTCAATATCTGCAACAGAGAGATGAAATTTTCATACATAAGTTCAGTCATCATAACAATGTAATTTGCAATCTTCTCTGATCCGTTCGAGCTGAATAATAGGAGGCATTACTTTTGGAACGCTCCACGTATTACATTTCTATCATGATGCCTGTCGACCTAGCGATTCAAATTACATGTTTACATATTCTTGTTCCAGTTCAATAAAAGACATTTTCTTGAAGAGACGAAAAAGCGTTTGTGTTTTTCTTTCAAAGTTCGGTGATCCTTTTCAGATACGTACAGACACAGCTGTCTCAACAGGATTGCTATCGGCTGCTTTGAAACTATCAATAAACACGACTTTACAAAGAAAAAAAATGAATTAAAATCTCTTGTAGGAATATGATATTTTCCAAGAGTTTCATTATATATTATATTCTTTTCTTTAATGTCTATTCTTGTCTTGAGATTTATAAAAAAAAATTTTTCAGCCAGTAAACGTCAATATCAACAACTGAAGACTTTGTGTGAACAGTTCAGTTTACTGCTATCCTCTTCGGATCAGGGAGGATTATTCTTGTGGCTTGGTGGACTGAGCAATCCGATGGCTTGCATAACTGCTCTTCAACTTGATGCTGCCCTCAATCAGAAATGCCCACTGGAGAAAGTAAGTAAAAACATTCCCCATTCCCGTTTCCTACTATTCTGACTTGTGTTTTAATTACTAAAAAGAAGAATGAAATTAACACCTTAAGTGATTTTCTGCTTTGACATTCTGCCGATCGTTTTTTGAATGCAAAGTTTGAGTGACACCTTCAGAGTCAGAACTGGTCCTAAAATTGAAGATAACAAAACCATGTGACTCCCGGACAGGAATTTTCTGTTTCTTAGCTGACGAGACTTAAGTTAGAAAATACGTATTTAGAGCAAAGTGAAAGTGGACGGGCACACTCAATGGAACGATCTATTTATTTTTCTGTCTTTCTCTCTCTCTCTCTCTCTCTCTCTCTCTCTCTCTCTCTCTAGCAGCTCACTTGCAACGTTGTAAATAGTACATAACAAGTTCTTATCTATTGTTTAATTAGAATAATTTCAATCAATAAGTCAAACATTTTTAGGGATTCTCTCGACTCCTATCCAACCATCTTAGTTAAACATAGTGAATTTCCCTGTAATATGTGTTACAATAACAAATTAATGAAATTTCTTTATGCAAAACAACATTCAAATTAGTTAACTATACGGTGTTGATCGCACACATATGATCAGTATATTAAACAATTATTGTTCTTCTATTTTGAACATGAATTTGGAATTTTAATTTCACTGCCAGTGCTATAAATAGTCCTAAATACAAATTTAATTTAATTGAATGAATGGATTTTCGAAATTTTATGAAAAAAACATTTGTTTTTGGCTAAATAATTATTTGATTCTTAACATTTGCCATTACAGATGAGCTGGAGATTGGTGATGTTGGAGACGAGAGCATTGACCAATAAACCGTCTACACTTTCATTTCATGATGTCTACCTTTCAGGTGCCGACTGGGATCATGAACACAACTGCTTTTTAAAATCCTCGTAAGTTAGTTTCACTTTTGATTATTAAAAATAATATCTCCGTTTTCATCATTATTCTGGAAAAAACACACACACAAAAACAAAAAGAAAATAGAATGGTTTATAAAAACTAAACAAAAATAAAAGTAAAATAATTCCCGGACATCGCCAGTTAGACTATAAATCAAAAAATAATGTGAATAGAGAGCTGTTATCAGAAAAAGCGACATTGCAAATTAGTGTGGTAAATTGAGAGTTGATTTGGCCAATTGGGAGTTGGTGCAGCAAATCTAGAATTGGTGAGGCAAATCGATGAATTAATGTGACGAATCGTGAATTGGTATAGCAAATCGTGAATTGGTACAGCGAATCGAGAATTGGTACAGCGAATTGTGAATTAGCAGCAAATCGGGAATTGGTACAGTGAATCGTGAATTGGTACAGCGAATCGGAAATTGGTACAGCAAATCGTGAATTGTACAGCGAATCGTGAATTGGTACAGCGAATTGTGAATTAGCAGCAAATCGAGAATTGGTACTGTGAATCGTGATGTACAGTGAATCGTGAATTGGTATAGCGAATCGAGAATTTGTACAGCGAATCGTGAATTGGTACAGCGAATCGAGAATTGGTACAGTAAATCGTGAATTGGTACAGCGAATCGTGAATTGATTCAGCGAATCGTTAATTGGTAAAGCGAATCGTGAATTTGTACAGCGAATCGTAAATTGGTACAGCGAATCGTGAATTTGTACAGAAAATCAAGAATTGGTATAGCGAATCGTGAATTGGTACAGCAAATCGAGAATTGGTACAGCAAATCGAGAAGTTGTACAGCAAATCAAGAATTGGTACAGCGAATCGTTAATTGATACAACAAATCGAGAATTGGTTCTAGCGAATCGAGAATTTGTACAGGGAATCGAGAATTTGTACAGTGAATCGTGAATTGGTACAGCGAATCGTGAATTGATTCAGCGAATCGTTAATTGGTAAAGCGAATCGTGAATTTGAACAGCAAATCGAGAATTGGTATAGCGAATCGTGAATTGGTACAGCAAATCGAGAATTGGTACATCAAATCGAGAATTGGTATAGCGAATCGTGAATTGGTACAGCGAATCGTGAATTGGTACAGCAAATCGAGAATTGGTACAGCGAATCGTTAATTGATACAGCAAATCGAGAATTGGTATAGCGAATCGTGAATTGGTACAGCGAATCGTGAATTGGTACAGCAAATCAAGAATTGGTACAGCGAATCGTGAATTGATACAGCAAATCGAGAATTGGTATAGCGAATCGAGAATTTGTACAGCGAATCGTGATTTGGTACAGGGAATCGAGAATTGGTACAGTGAATCGTGAATTGGTACAGCGAATCGTGAATTGATTCAGCGAATCGTTAATTGGTAAAGCGAATCGTGAATTTGTACAGCGAATCGTAAATTGGTACAGCGAATCGTGAATTTGTACAGCAAATCGAGAATTGGTATAGCGAATCGTGAATTAGTACAGCAAATCGAGAATTGGTACAGCAAATCGAGAATTGATACAGCAAATCGAGAATTGGTACAGCAAATCGAAAATTGGTATAGCTAATCGTGAATTGGTACAGCGAATCGTGAATTGGTACAGCGAATCGTGAATTGGTACAGCAAATCGAGAATTGGTACAGCAAATCAAGAATTGGTACAGCGAATCGGTAATTGATACAGCAAATAGAGAATTGGTACAGCAAATCGTGAATTGGAACAGCGGATGGTGAATTGGTACAGCAATTCGAGAATTGGTATCGCAAATCGAGAATTGGTACAGCAAATCGAGAATTGGTATAGCGAATCGTGAATTGGTACAGCGAATCGAGAATTGGTATAGCAAATCGAGAATTGGTACAGCAAATCGAGAATTGTTACAGCAAATCGAGAATTGGTATAGCGAATCGTGAATTGGTACAGCAAATCGAGAATTGGTATAGCAAATCGAGAATTCATACAGCGAATCGAGAATTGGTACAGCAAATCGAGAATTGGTACAGCAAATCAAGAATTGGTACAGCGAATCGGTAATTGATACAGCAAATCGAGAATTTGTATAGCGAATCGTGAATTGGAACAGCGGATGGTGAATTGGTACAGCAAATCGAGAATTGGTATAGCGAATCGTGAATTGGCACAGCAAATCGAGAATTGGTATAGCGAATCGGTAATTGATACAGCAAATAGAGAATTGGTACAGCGAATCGTGAATTGGAACAGCGGATGGTGAATTGGTACAGCAATTCGAGAATTGGTACAGCAAATCGAGAATTGGTATAGCGAATCGAGAATTGGTATAGCAAATCGAGAATTGAATCAGCAAATCGAGAATTGGTACAGCAAATCGAGAATTGGTATAGCGAATCGTGAATTGGTACAGCGAATCGTGAATTGGTACAGCAAATCGAGAATTGGTACAGCAAATCAAGAATTGGTACAGCGAATCGGTAATTGATACAGCAAATCGAGAATTGGTACCGCAAATCGAGAATTGGTATAGCAAATCGAGAATTGGTACAGCAAATCGAGAATTGGTATAGCGAATCGTGATTTGGTACAGCAAATCGAGAATTGGTATAGCAAATAGAGAATTGGTACAGCAAATCGAGAATTGTTACAGCAAATCGAGAATTGGTATAGCGAATCGTGAATTGGTACAGCAAATCGAGAATTTGTATAGCAAATCGAGAATTGGTACAGCAAATCGAGAATTGGTACAGCAAATCGAGAATTGGTACAGCAAATCAAGAATTGGTACAGCGAATCGGTAATTGATACAGCAAATCGAGAATTGGTACAGCGAATCGTGAATTGGAACAGCGGATGGTGAATTGGTACAGCAAATCGAGAATTGGTATAGCAAATCGAGAATTGGTACAGCAAATCGAGAATTGGTATAGCGAATCGTGAATTGGTACAGCAAATCGAGAATTGGTATAGCAATTCGAGAATTGGTACAGCAAATCGAGAATTGGTACAGCAAATCGAGAATTGGTATAGCAAATCGAGAATTGGTACAGCAAATCGAGAATTGGTACAGCGAATCGAGAATTGGTACATCAAATCAAGAATTGGTACAGCAGAATCGGTAATTGATACAGCAAATCGAGAATTGGTACAGCGAATCGTGAATTGGAACAGCGGATGGTGAATTTGTACAGCAAATCGAGAATTGGTATAGCAAATCGAGAATTGGTACAGCAAATCGAGAATTGGTATAGCGAATCGTGAATTGGTATAGCAAATCGTTAATTGGTACAGCAAATCGAGAATTGGTACAGAAAATCAAGAATTGGTACAGCGAATCGTTAATTGGTACAGCAAATCGAGAATTGGTACAGCGAATCGTGAATTGGTACAGAAAATCGAGAATTGGTACAGGTAATCGTGAATTGGAACAGCGGATCGTGAATTGGAACAGCGAATCATGAATTGGTACAGTAAATCGTGAATCCGTACAGTGAATCGTGAATTGGTACAGCGAATCGTGAATTGGAACAGCGAATCAAGAATTGGTACAGTGAACCAAGAATTGGTACAGCGAATCAGGAATTGGTACAGCGAATCGTGAATTGGTACAGCGAATAATGAATTGATACAGTTAATCAAGAATTGGTACAACAAATCAAGAATTGGTACAGCGAATCCTGAATTGATACAGCAAATCGTGAATTGGTACAGCAAATCGATAATTGGTACAACGAATCGTTATTTTCTACAGCGAATCGAAAATGTGTGCAGTTAATCGAGAATTGGACAGTGAATCGAGGGTATTCGTCTTATGAATAATTTTTATAACAATTCATTGTAAAAAAAAATTCTTTTATTGAAAACATCTACTTTTATTAAAGATAATTTTCTTTGTGTAAGCATTGTTTCAATCTGAATTTAGATTTGTAAGTTTAAGAAGCTAATATAACACAGATCTGTTAATAGAAATTTTTTTATTTAAAACTTAAAAATCAAATAAGTTTCGATGATATACGTCATCATGAATCAATTCATTTCAGAAAAAATCCAAGTCTGATATGAAAAGAAACTGGAATCTTAGAGAGATATCAATCATACCAGTTATTATAGGTGCCACAGGGGTTATGAAGAAGAACCTGAAGTCCTACCTAACTAATATTCCCGGTGAACCAAGTGGAAAAGAGATCCAAACAATTGCACTTGAGGGAACAAGGATACTAAAATGAGCTCTCGGTTGGTTTCAATAAAAAGCTGGGCGATGTTGGTAGCTGGTTTGGCTGCTCTATACCCAGCATTACATGTGATCCTTTTTGTTAGACCATTAGAAAGAAATCACTAACTTTGCTTTTTCTAGTGAGATTGTTCCGTAAAAAAACGAAAAGAAAAAAATATAAAGAATTTCTATGCTTGATGATGATGTCTATCGTCGAAACTAAATTTATTTTTACTTTTTAAAATATTTAAATGTTGATTAAAAAATTTGCATTGTATTGGCTTACAAATTCCAAGAACTGTACTCTAATAAACAAGGTCTCTAACAGCATAGATATAGCACTCTCCCTCGATACTAGCGCACAAGTACATGTATTTGGTGACTTCAATGTCCACCACAGTAACTGGCTTGGGTTCTCTACTTACACAGACGTAATTGATAGCACAACACATAACTTCTCTATATCTCATTCCCTATCACAGACGGGAATGCTGATCAAGCTGTGATAATGGTAGAAATCGCCCTTAATTCTCGACCCAAAACTGAAGACCAACTGCTCAAAATAACGAGGTATTACAAAAAGGCTGACTGGGAAGCCATCAGGGATCTCATCAGAGATGCCCTATGGAGAAATATATTTTCTCTTCCAGCTGAACAGTGCGCAAATGAGACCACTGAATGACTGAAAACTGCAATTGAAGCACAGAATTTCTATAGCAAACCTCACTCTCCCCAATGATTTACTTCTACATGTGCAGCTGCCATTGCTCAAAGGCAACATGCATACTGCAGATCAGATTCAACCGACATAAGTCCAGTTAAAAAAGACAGAAGTACATAGAATCTAGAAGTAATTGTAAGAGAGAAATAGCGACAGCTAAGACTGAATACACTGAAACCACCAGAAAACGTATCGAAGCACAGAAATTAGGAACTCGTGATTTTTGGAAAATGTAGTAGTGTAGTAAATAATAGGCAGTCAACGATTCCCCCACTATCAAACTATCAACCGAAAAAACTAACCTGCTCCCCAGTCGCTTTGCCTCAATTTCCACATGGGATCCGGCCCACCACTCCATCCCTGACTTTCCTTTGCGGACAGACACCACATTAGCTGATTTAAAAATTACCCTTTCTCAGGTACATGGTATTATAAAAAACCTATACCCCTCAAAAGCATGTGGACTCGACCTCATTCCGGTAGTGCTATTAAAAAATGCTCTGCTGAGGTTGCTCCAGTTCTCTCCAAACCTTTCAACAAATGCTTTAACGAATCTTGCTTTGCTGACTGCTGGAAAACCGCTTCTGTGGTACGAGTTTTCAAGAATTCTGGCGAAAGCACTGACCCAGTAAATTATCGCCCTATTGGATTTCTCATGCTTTTTGGCAAAATATTTGAGTCCTTAATTAATCAAGGTCTAGTCCATCACCTTAGAGCTGCTAAACTCCTGACCGACAATCAATATGGATTTAGGCAAGCCCGTTCCACAGCAGATATCCTAACTGTAATCTCTGAAAATATATACCATTCACTGGACAAAACAGGGAAGGGTAGAGCCGTAGACCTCGATATATCTAAGGCTTTTGACAGGGTATGGCATGATGGTCTTCTAAGGAAGATTAGATTATATGGTATCACTGGAAGAATACCTAATGTAAATTAAATCCTTCTTAAGTAAGAGAAAAATCCAGGTTGTCCTCGACGATCGTACATCTAAACAATATGATATAAATGTGGGAGTACCTCTGGGGTCTCTTCTCGGAACTTTATTATTCCTGATATTCATAAATGACCTCCCTGACAAAATTGTTTTGGAGATGGGTATATTTGTTGATGACACCACTCTCTATAACAGGCATGAGGGGAAAACAAATGAACACCTATCTAAAGAAATGGCAGAAACACTAGAGGATGACCTCCAATCTGTAGTGGAATGGGGATAAAAATGGATGGTCACAGTCAATGCTGCCAAGACTAAGCTTATTTCCTTTAATAACAACAAGAAACTTTCTCTACCACCAATAGCAATGACCGAGAACAAATTACCCGAAACTACTTCCTTTAAACTCCTCGGCCTAACGTTTACAGGGAACATGAATTGGAATAGATACATTGAGAGCATTGCCAAGGATGCTGCAAAGAATGTGGGCTCTCTCTACCGTGCTAGAATGCTACTTACACCTGAAAGTATCCGGTACTTCTATAAGGCCACCATTAGCCCATATATGGAGAACTGTTGCCACATTTGGGCTGATATATCTGCTACTTATCTCTCACTCCTTGACAGGGTTTATAAGAGAGTTGCCATCATGTCCTAAACTGTCATCTAAGCTTCAGTCTCTGTCCCATCGACGAAATGTTGCATCCCTTTGCCTGTTCTACAAGTACTTTAATGGTGAATGCTCTGACGAACTAAAAGCACTTGTACCCCCTCAATGTGAACACCCCCGACAAACCCAACAAGCAGCTAAATCACATCCCTTTACAGTAGAGATCACTAGGTGTAAGAAAGCCTTCTACTCCAATAGTTTCTTCCCCAGAACAGGTAGACTTTGGAACTCCCTTCTGGGATTCTGCTTTACCGACTATACTGACATGCAGAAGTGTAATATGAACAGACATCCTGCTACTCATATCCCTTCATAATACCGCTACAACTTATGTCCCCGATAGTATCTCCCTACTTCGAAGTGGCACTGTGTCTTTGTTTGGAGTGAAAATTGAATAATAAAAAAAAATTATGTCATGCCTTGTTGACATTTCTAAAATGCGCAGGTACACAATCCATAGCCTATCAATAACTTCTCTTGTATTCTGTTTTTATTCCACAGGAATCAGGTTCACCATTTTTCAACAATGATCTTACAAATCAAACAGTACCATGAAGATGAAGATACAACACCAGCAGCAAATATTTACAGCTGTCCGATTTACACAAATCCAGTAAGATTATTTACGTCTTTTTGTCGCTGTCTGTTTGTCTATCTGTCTGTCTCTGTCTGTCTCTGTGTCTTTCTCTCTCTCTCTCTCATATATATATATATATATATATATATATATATATATATATATATATATATATATATGTATATATATATATATATATATATGTGTGTGTGTTTAGGTGTGTGTGTGTATGTATATATATGCACATATTTTTATATATATGCACATATGTATATATGTTAAATTGTTGTCTGTGGAAATAATTGTGTACATATATATATGCATATATATGTATTCATATATATGCATATATAACATATATACATATATGTATATATGAATACATGTTAGATTTTTGTTTGAGGAAACAATTGTGTGTCTATCTATCTATCTATCTATCTACCTATCTATATCTCTCTCTTTATATATATATATATATATATATATATATATATATATATATATATATATATATATATATATATATAAATGTTAATTAAGCTACACAGTTTTCCACGTATTATCCATGTAGGGTCTCGTCAGTAAAAATGCCTGACGGTTCTTTTACATAGATAAACGTGGAAGACTGTGTGTAGCTTGATTAACATGCATATTGTTATAACTTACGAGGTAGCTCGACTCAGGTAATGAACACTGTTGAAGTAAATACTGAAAATCGATGCACAAAATGTATTTCTCTTAACATTATATGTGGATACATGAAATAGCAATAATAAAAAAAAAAAAAATAATAATAATAATAATAATAATAATGATAATAATAATAATAATAGTTATGTTTGATAACTTCTCCCTGAATAGTGATTGGATTAATTTTCAGAGAATTCCCTCTCAATCTCTGCTCCAAACCAGGAGCTTCAAAAATCAAGGGTTTTCCAAAGCAGATTGATGATGCCCACAATAGCTGAAGTCTGAAGGCCGTCCAACACATCAGGGATTCATAGTTTTTCAGATGTCCATCCAGACAACTTGATACCACACCACGCGAAGTTACTTGGCTTTTATCCCACGTATATGTCTTAACTCATACGTCCTTATCACATTATTGTTTTAGCTCCTTGAGACCTTATTAATGACTAGCAAATCCGGATGATTATATTCCAATTGCTTGGGTGTTATGACTCTTTATTCCCACCATACCTCTACATTAACACCATTATACTTATACTTACATCATCAGGCCCCTCCTCAAACCATTTTTTAGCACACTTCACACCAAACTTCTAACAACCCTTCCAGTAAATCCGGAGCCCTACTCGCTCATACTTTTTGTGGTACTTCATCTGAGCCAATCTGCTACACCCTGCTGCAAGATATGCAACTGACTCAGAAAACTTTCCACAAGTCCAACATTCCGCTTGAACCACTTTCGTGAACAGTCGCGTTTCTAATGGCTGCTCTTGTGCTGCACACGCAAAGACGTCAGTGTTCCTCGCCAGATAAGCCATTGCTATCAATTTTCATCCACCATATCTGCTGGAAGAACTTTCTGTGCATCTTATTCCCAACCAATTCCCCCGCCCCTTATCTGTCCACACGCTTCACATATTCAACTTTGGTCTCATTCACTCCAACTTCATTGATCACGACTTTGAGCAGCTATTTCTCACTTCTAACTACATACACTTTCAACAACGTTTCCTCAGCTCTAATCTTTCACAATCATCAATCCTCTCTCACCGTCTTTCCTTCTTATCTATACTACTTCTAATGTGGAATGTACTAAGCATTGCTAAATTTTTTCTTGTCTTGATGAACATGACATGCAACTCCTTGCAACTTCCGAAATTCCCATGCTGTACCACAAAACACTGACATCCCATTAATTGACTGTCTTGATCAGATTTCCTCTATACATCATTGACTTCGCAATTAACTTCACACTTCTAAGATACTCCTTCCTGACTTTCTCTTTCATCTCCTTGTTCATGATGCCTACACCAACTTCTCCATCTGGCAATACAATTCCACTCAAATGCAAATTTACTCTCCTTTTCATCACCAACACTGCACACTTACTTACTAATTCCAAATTTCATCCTGATGTCTTCATAGTATGTCCCGATGAGCTACATGAGTCTTCCTTCCTAGTCCTACCAAATACCTTTAAACCATCTATGAATAGCTGGTGGGGGGGGCCATCAGACCCAAAGCAATAATCCAGCTTCTTTCGCTTCAAGAGGGTGCTCAGTGGACTCATCGCCAATTATAAAAGAAAGAGGAGGCAATGAATCTCCTTGGAAGATGCCCCGTCTTATGTCAACTTCCTTAAGTACCTCACTGTTCGCTGTAGCAACAACAACAATAACAACAACAACAACAACAACAACAACAACATAATAATAATAATAATAATAATAATAATAATAATAATAATAATAATAATAATAGATTGGAATCCAAGGAATGACAGAAAAGATACAACAAATTTCAATAATGAAAACTGCAGAAATATTAAGGAAAACCCTTGAATGTGGAGACTTACACCACATATAAACGGCACATAAAAGTCTACAGATACAAACACGAAGGAACATCACATGGAATCATGAAAACTGAAACTGTTTTTTTGTGTTACCATAAACGGACACCGCACCAAATAATGAGGCCAAGGAGGATGGAAAGACCGAGGAGAGAAAGCACTAGCCAGACCTCTGCTGGATGAGGGTAAAGAGGACTAGGACCTTGCGGAGGCTTATTGCCACCCAAATCCCAGTGAACACCAATGGTCGCAACCAACAAGGAATCAATGGTAAGCGACTGTTGCGATAACGCAATTTCTTTTGCAAAAATTATCAAAAGAGGTGGAGAGTAGTGGAAATCTGGGGAGACTTGTCACTCAGACTCCAGGGAACACCACAAGTTGTTCTAAAAGAGCAGTCTTTGATGGCATGTTTGACTACTCCTAGTGAGTAAATAATAATAATAATAATAATAATAATAATAATATATATATATATATATATATATATATATATATATATATATATATATATATATATATATATATATATATATACTACGATCCGCCCAGTCGCTGCGCTGGTGTGACCGACCCACGTGTCACACTAAATGTTCTGGAAACAGTCCGCGTATGAAGATCCGTCGATTACACGTCGTTTGTCAAAGATAAAATCAAAGGTATATCTGAAATGTTGGGCGTGGCCATCTCCCGCACTCAGGGCTGCATTCCCCTCTAGTGGTGTAATTCTGTATCGGATCTTCCTCGTCTTCAAGCCCGTTTCCTTTGACCGTAGGCAGACATTCAATACAGCGCAAACAACGCACAACAGAATTGTATATAGAAGATCTTAACTATTTTATTGTCCAATTTTTTCATACAATAAACTGTTTCATACAATAAACTCCTTAAACTAACCTAACTAATGATGAGAGGAGGGGGCTCCCTTCCTCCCATCTACAGAGAGACTGAAAAATACGTGCTCACCTCATGGCGTCCAGACGAAAAGAGACCGTAAAAAACGGGAAATGGAAATCTAGGCTGCATTTCTATGTATCCCTCCGCCTAGAGCCAAATTACCACCTGACCCTGCAGGGGGAGGGTGCATAAGCAACCACTAACCATGGCACTACGATATAGTATCATATATATATATATATTTTTTTTTTCTCAACAAGATTTTCTACCTAACTTATTTCAAAGGATTTTTGAAGGAGGGTGAGAATTTGGGTAGGCACATCCCTTTATTGGGGGCAGCACACACATGTTCCCTTTTTGTTTGAAATTTCATCAACTAGAAAAGAGACAGAATTTAAGGTGTTATTCAAACTGTTTCTTTCAAACACGACTATCATTATGTAACACATCTACCACTATTTGTTAAAGCACTGAGTTGTATTCCCATTACATCGACTCTTGTTCTACTCAACAATGTTTGAACATAATTAAAAGAAATGTTTAGATAGGTTACTTTTTCTTTTACTATTTCTACATATTTTGTCAACTAAACATATGTATACATACATACATACATACATACATACATACATAATGGATTAAAAAGAATTTTCTATTTTTGGAGTTATTATGATGGACAACGACACAGACAGAACAACGGATAACGGGTAAAAACAGTCTACGGAATTTCGATGCATTTGTGGGCTGAAATCAAATCCGCAAAATGGAATAAAATGGGATGTGCTACTCATCTAATGACTCATAAGCAGCGTTCTATTATAACAGATAATACGTCGGAAAATCAAGGCCAGGACGTAATTAACAGAGCCAAGGATATCCAAGTAATTAGGCCATAGGATGAGATAAAACAACCCAGAATTTCCACCGGTAAATATGATCAACAGTTGGAAGAATGCGGTCGAAATTTGTACTGCACTGTATAATCAAAAGGAATCGACGAAAATACCAGTCAAAGAAAGAAAATGATTGAGGAAGATGACAGACCTGTGCGAGATTATTTTTTTCGGATCAAGTAAAGATTAGATACCCCGTAGCAGACGACAAAAATAGGCGAACAATTCAAAGGGCACCGTTTGTTCGACCTTGCCATTGCCGTTAGTTGTTTCTAAACTTGTGAACCGGTCAAAAGCAGACATATTCGAATGTTCGCGTGCAAGATTTTTTAAAAATATATTTACAAAACTTTTAAAGATTTAAAAGAAAGTATATATTTACAAAACATTTTCTTTAATATTAAATATTTACAAAACTTGTAAGGATTAAAAATAACAAACTTTTTTCTATTTACACAAAACTTTTTGTGTAAGTAACAAAACGAACGTAAATGTAACAAAATATATTAAAACAAATGGGTGTCTTTCTGAGTGCATTTTTTAAATATATTTACAGAACTTTAATAAAACTAATAATGATAATAATAATAATTATAATAAAAATAAAAAAAATAAAATGAATGACCTATATTAATTGCAAAACATTAGAAACTGAAATTTTCGGAGGCTAAACTTACTTGCTCTTTGTCTTTATGGAGAAGTAAGCAAATAGCAAGTTTTTTTTTTTAAATAAAAATAAAAATTATAAAAATATTTATATCTTGTGATACTATACTTCAGCTTTATAAAAACAAAAGTTATAAAAAGATATGTGAAAAAAATTTTTTTTTTAAATCTCGATTGTTTATACTTGTGATTTTATTATGCATAAAAATTTCCTCGGTCTAGAAGGATTTCTCTTCCACTGACCACCTATATACATCGCACTTTAAATAAATATTGAATTGTATCAAAAACACACGAAGAAAGATAAACACACACACACACACACACACACACACACACACACACACACACACACACACACACACACACACACACACACACACACACACACACACACACTGTACATAAAAATTAATCTTGGTCGCAAAAATCCGAACAAGTCAGTTATTTTATATTTGTTTCTGACATAAAAAGTTTGGTTATAATAATTTTATTTCAATTTTTTAAAAATTATGTATTTTTTAATTGATATTATCCGAAATTCTCAATTATAACCTCGGTTTATTTATTTACTTGGTATTATTTTACGACATGCCCCAGCGTAGTATAAACACCCCAACCACCCCATGTTAAGAACAGCTTTCGGAATAAACACCTCCCAACCTCCTCATGTTAAGAACGGCTTTTGAGGTTAGGGGTGTTTTTTGCGAAAGCCGTTCTTAACATAGGGAGGTTCGAGTGTTTATAATATGCTGGGGCACGTCGAAAAAATTTAAGAATTGAAGAAATTTTATATTATTATTATTAATATTATTATTATTATTATTAATATTATTATTATTATTATTAATATTATTATTATTAATATTATTATTATTATTAATATTATTATTAATATTATTATTATTATTATTAATATTATTATTATTATTAATATTATTATTATTATTATTATTAATATTATTATTATTATTATTATTATTATTATTATTATTATTATTATTATTAATAGTTTTATTAAAAGTTCTGTAAATATATAAAAAGAACGTAATCAGAAAGACACCAATTTATTTAAATATATTTTGTTTAAATACGTTCGTTTTCTTACTTACATTAAAAAGTTTTGCGTAAATAGAAAAAAAGTTTTTTTTTATCCTTACAAATTTTGTAAATATTCAATATTAAAGACAATGTTTTGTAAATATATATTTTTTCTTTTAAATCTTTAAAAGTTTTGTAAATATATATTAAAAAAAAAACCTTGCCCGCGAACATTCGAATATGTCTGCTATTTGACCGGTTTACAAGTTTAGAAACAACTAACGGCAATGTCAAGGTCGAACAAACGGCGCGCCCTGAATTGTTCGCCTATTTTTGTCGTCTGCTACGGGGTATCTAATCTTTACTTGATCCTTTTTTTCTTTTATTAGTATGTTTTATTGCGTACTCTTAATTAATCATTTGAATAGTGGTGTATTTATTTATATATTATCGATACGAACGCGTCTTAACTCGACAAGTGTGTGAGACGCAGCTGTTGAACTTTTGAACAGTACGTGAGATTGCCCGTTGATGGAGGTGGGAAACGCTGAAATCATTGAACGTCCAGTTTTGAGGCTACTGAACAGTTCAGGTAAATATAATTCAGATAATTGGCCGCATATCAGTGATGGGGAGGGGCGATACGAAAAAACAAACTAACAAACAAACAAACAAACAAACAACCCCAAAAACCGTAAAGGCATAGCCCCACCCCGAAAAGGTGCGTATTCTCTCCTGACGACCAAAAATTATCTGTATACTGGAATGAATTAGGTCGGCTCGATTATAGTGCGTATTCTCCCCTAACTACCCAATATTATCTGGATATTGGAATCAAATTTCCTACAAGTTAAAACATCTGATAAACTTGAAATATTATATATATATATATATATATATATATATATATATATATATATATATATAGTAATTTATAAAATATATATGGTGATTAAGCTACACTGAATATTCGGCGTTTCATCCACTCTAGGATTCGTCAGGCTTATGCGCGAATTCTGTTGTTGTTCTCGTTTTTATATGGTCCTCATCTTTTGAGGATTTTAGTTAGCCAATCAGTTTTCTAGTATCCACCGCGCCCCTTCCTATCAGCCAATGGGCATGCATTTTATCGAACAAAGGATCTGTTTTAGAACTAGGTTAGTGGTTTAAGGCAGCCCTTTTTCTTTTTTTTATATAAATATATATATGTGTACATACATATATGCACATATATATACATATATATATATACATACATATATGTGTGATCGTTTATGTATATTCATGCTTATTTAATTTATTTATTTGTTTATTTTCTATTGTTTTTGTTAGTTTTAAAGCTATTTTGTATCCTATCCTAGAGTAAGTTTTATTTTGTGAACACAGTTATTTGCTATTTCTCTTCTACACTTTAATAGATTTTGGGGTTCTTTAAAGTACAGGATAGCAAATTTTTCATGAAGGCATGATTTACATGGGTCGTCTAAATGCTTACACGTGGTAGCTTGTCTTATTATTTTCCATTCGACTACCGGCGAATGTCCGCTTTCTTTGAGTTCCCAGTATTTATTCGCTAGTGTTGTTTTTATACGGTGTTTTTTTATTGTTGAATGTACTTTTGTGGTCATAGTATCGGGTTTTGAAATCTAAGGAAGTCATGCCTACGTAATATTTCTTGTTATTCGGGTATTCTTTCGCAAATATTGTTGCCTGATGAACTACGCTTTTTGTTAGACATTTATTTTGAACTCGGCAAAGTGTGCGGTGTCTACAGTTACAATTATCTTGTTCGTTATTAGTATTTTTATGCAACAGATAAAGTACTAGGTAAAATTCAGTTTTAAGCGGTATTCTTCTGGAGGTTAAATGTTCAATCCTAAATGTAGGCGATACTAAGAATATACTTCCGGATTACTGAAGACTTCTACACGGTCACAACTGAGGGAACCAGGCCATACTACCCCCGTGGATTAAATAAAAGGTTTGGTTCGAAATTTTATGCAGATTCAAGAATTTGAGAGAAAAATTCCCTAGTTCAACAAGATACACCTAGAAGAATATCGCAAGTTATATCAGTTGAAACATTGCGAGAATAACACTCAAGATGAGAACAGTAGTCCGAGTAATCCAAATAATCCAAATTATCAATCCACATCTCCGAAATTTAGAAACCTAACCCTTTTAGGAATATTTTTTATTATATTTTTGCAGTCTTTTGCTTATATATACATACGAGAAATTATTCAAAAAACTAGCAGGACCCGTTAACTGGCATTGCCCGGCGGAAGCATGACATAGATCCAGAACAGAATCGTTAAAGGACGCCCCCCCCATCTCTCGAAAACAAATTAAACTAAGGTTGTCATTGGTGGCCACTGTTATCCCTTGAAAATAGCGGACACTGGTGGTCCAACTGAAATAATCTGGCTTCCACTGTGAAGCATTGTTTCCCACTGTTTGTTATTGTCAGCACTGTTGATTACTGGCGATTAGTGCAGGTTTGGGTCGATAACCTGCAGATACTGGCGGATTAAAAAAAGGCATTTAAGGGAAAAAACATCATTACGTACTTATTTGTCATGCCTAAATCAGTATAACTTCCAAAAATTACGAAAAGTGGTTCATTAGAAAAATAATAATAAGTAAAAACAGAAATTTTCGAAGTTAGGCGTTCTCACTGTATAATCACTCTTTAGAGTGATAAACACTGGTGGTAGAAAACTGCTTTCTACTGATGACAATAATGGCGGAAAAAAAGGAGGACATAGATTTGCAAGTCGGTTTATCATAATTTTTTTGTGGGTTTCCGACTACTTTTTGGATATATTTGAAAGATTAAGGGCTAAAGTTAATTTCCAATAGGAAAAAATATTTGTACACGTGAAAAAAAAAGAAGTTATAATAAATAATGTTTTCACGGCGACATTCGGAAGCTGACAAATTCAGCTAAATTTTGAAGTTAAATAAATTTATTGTAAAAATCCTTTGGAATATAAATATCAGTTTTCTATTTTAAAGATACCTAGTAAAATAAAGTCCTAAGATATTAAATTTAAAAAAAAACACCTTGTTTATACAAAAAACGCTTAATTATACCCCCCCCCCAATTTTTCTTCGAGTTATATCGAATTCATTAATATGGACTTTAGGAGCTTTTTTTCGTAATGTTCTTGAAAAAAAAAATAATTTTCGTTTTTTTATTGTTATAATTTATGATGTTTTATTTTTATAAACAAGCAAAAAATAAATTCATTAACTCCTTTTACTATTGAAACCATCACTTTAGTAAAGGCGTTTTTTGTTTAAATAGTTTAGAGATTCCACTAAGATTCAAATAAAAATAATGGCTTCATTATGATATAGCTCATTATTTGATAACTACTGGAAATTTCCTTAAAATTGGTTAATTTTCTGATTATTCGTGAATTTTTACTAAAGAGAAGGGTCAAAATGTTTATATATTTTTTGCTAATTTCAAACTTGTTGTTACTTTGGCATTTAGGTCACCTGTTTAACTGTGATACGGCAACATGCATGCATACAGAAAACTTTGTTTTATACACAATATTTTTTTAAACACAAAGTGTTTTTTAGAGGCGACGGATTGCAGATTCGGCAAATATCGTTTATTTTGAGTTCAGCTTTGTTTGGCGATCCATTATAGAGAGACCGACACCCGAGCAGTGTTTGCAAATTGCAAATGATACTAACAATTTACCGAAAGAAAAAAAACTGATCAACGAATAATTTCACAAAATAGACCTAGGATCTGGCCACCTCATTCATGTAATTTAACCTCATTAGATTATATTCTTTGTGAATATGCAAAATCTCATGTCTACCCTGATAAACTAAACACAATAGACCATTTGGTAGACAGGATTTGATACGTTATTGCCAAAATACTTCCAAATTTAATGCATAAAGTTTTTGAAAATTGAACCTCTACATGACACTATCTATGAGCGAGACACGGGGGCATACGCTCGAAATAGTAAAGTATAAATTCCAAAAATTAATCTTTGAAATAAACTATATATTTGTACGATAAAAATTTTTGTTTTTGCAATTTTTCTTAATTTAAAGTTCGCTGCCTCTAAAAACACCTTTTATATAGATTATTAAAATTTTTGTTTTCCTTCTGTCTTTTTTAGAGTCGCTTGGTTTGTGTAGGCATGGTAGAAATGATCACACCACTTCCGGCAAAAGAATTGATTCACACTCAAGTTGCCATCTTTTTAAATTCAGGTAACATAATTATTTTTATTGAAAACTAAATAAAACATATTAGGTTTGTGCAAAAATAATGTCGCTTTTTGACGTTCAACTTCAAAAGATCATAACTCCTTTCATATTAAACTTAGATTAATTTCATATTAAACTTAAATTAATCGAAATAAGAACCATTAGAATCGACACATTTTTGTCAATGGAAACAAGTTTATTCATCCTATTAGCATAGAAATCTGGAGTTCTGGAAGAGATGAAGTCATTGAAGGCCGATTCGGTATCACTTCGGCTTTTGAAGCATTTTTTGCGCAGGAAGTTTTCGAAATGCTTGAATAAGTGATAATCAGTGAACAAGAGGTCCGGTGAATATGGCGGATGAGGCAAAATCTCGTAGCCCAATTCGTTCAGCTTTTGCATGGTCAATTGAGCAACATGCGGGCTAGCGTTGTCATGTAGGCGAATTGGTCGCGTTATATTGACCAATTTCGGGCACATGCGTTGAAGCTTCTGGTGCATTTAATAATCGTTTCACCTGGATTCAAGAAGCTGTGATAGATGAGACCAAACAGTCACTTTAACCTTTTTTGGTGAAATTTCGGCTTCGGGCAGTGTTGTGGAGCTTATCCGACATCCAACCACTGTACCAAACGTCACCCGTTGCCGTAAATGATCCACTTCTCATCACACGTCCCAATCTGCTAAATGGGTCGTTTTTGTTGCTCAGAAGAAGCGTAGAAGACACCTCAAAACGACGATTTTTTTTATTATCGTTCAATCCATGCGGCACTAAGTCATCCAACATTTTTGACTTTCCTATTTGTTTTAAATGGCAAACGACTGTTTAGTGGTCGACCTCGAGTTCAGCGGTGTGATTTTGCGAGGATCGGCTTCAATTAAGGCTTTCAAATGTTCGTTATCAACCGTAGTCGGCCGGCTATTTTCGGAGCTCTTGTCACAATTAGGAAACTTCTTGAACCACTGTTGTGCCCCACGTTCGTGAGTGGTTCATGGGCCAAACACATCATTGATATCACAAGCTGTTTCGGCAGCTTTTCGGCCTAGTTTGAACTGGAATAAGAAAATCGTGCAGATTTTAATTTTGTCCATGCTGTCGAAAAGCCTGCAAAAGATTAATGAAGAGATTGCGAATGGTAACGAATAACACGATTCGATATTTTTGCACCAGGCTAATACTAGATTTTGATTCGTCTTTATTCCTATATACTAAATGATTACCAAATCTAATTAAAAACGCCTATGTTATGTCAATTACGAAATTGTTAAGGTGGCTTGTTTTACCTTATTGTTTTACTTTTTAAGAGTCACCACTTATCAATGCTTACAGACTAATCGAGGGTAAGGGTTAATGAGTGTCAGGTAATCAGCGAGACGAAACTGATGATTGATAATGATGATGGACGCTTGGCAGACTTTGATTATTTAAGAGGACGACTTAACAGAAAATTGTCCACATTGTACTTGAAAATAACATGTAATATGTAGTTGTATAGAGCCCTGCGGTATTCTGCTCCATCGGCGGGTAGTTTTAGGAAAAAAACTTTGTTCATAGAAGTTTCGTTTAATTTTAGACACAGAAAGCGGGAAATGAAAATTATTGAGAGTTGTTGTTGTAAGGCGAGTTTTTGTTGTGAATGCTTTACAGTGAGAGGGGGGACTATACATTGAAAATTAACCGAGTACCTGTCATAAATATAAGGATAAAGTATAGAAAGACTAGAGACATATCTTCTGTAAGAAGAGTTACTAGCAAGAAGACAGTGCTCACGAGATTACAAAGTTAGTTTTGTACCCCGTCAAGTCAGGGCACCATGATCTGAGCAGCAACACATGAGATATAACAACAATACTGAGGTATAGTCCTGTGCAGCAACACCTGAGATATATATTGAGATATAGTCCTGTGCAGTTCTAAGGGGCTCATACTTCCAGGCTTTTCCTTCTCATTCTTTGAGAAAAGGTTAGTACCTTGCAAATCGCCTGAGGCTCCATTTACTGGAGAATACCGATGAGGCTGACTAGGCATTTTTTTGCAGGCCAGAATTCTTTTCCTCTAGCGCACTTGCTTTTAAAATTCCGCTTTCCCAACCTTGTGTCACATATTCAGCCGTGGAAGGTAGGTACACACCCAGAACAGACAATGGGTGCAAATCTTTTCCACCTTATACCATTTATCTGAATGAGTTTTTTTTTCGAATTTTCTCAATGCATCCTTAGTATTATGCAAATACAATAGTTGAAGAAGGTTTGCATATGTTTAGGAATGCATGGTTTGCACCCCTATAAATGTATTAATAGACGAACACGTAGCACGGAACAAACAAACAAAAAACTCTTTTAAAACAAAAGAAAAATATGTTTATTTTGGCGGTCGATAATTGGACTGTGCCTGTTTGAGAAAATGAAAAGTAGAAAGTGGTTTTTAGATATCGCAGATCAGGCAGCAGTTCTTTGGGGTGTCCCAACCGAACCGGTAGTTATCTTCGCTGAGATCGTCTATCCTGGAGTGTCCAGTAGACAAGGATAAGAGAGAGAGAGAGAGAGAGAGAGAGAGAGAGAGAGAGAGAGAGAGAGGGAGGGGGGAATCTGTTTCTTCGATACTTGCTGTGTTCTCGTTGCTGACTATCTGTGATTCCTAAAAGGGCAATAAAAGTTCCTCAGCGAACAGATGGAATCAATGCACTCTGCTAAATGGTTGGTCAGTGATTGGTTGAATCGCATTGATTTTCGAGAGAAAATAGATCTCCCTTTGATTTGTGACTGCTACATATATCTACTATGCTATTTTACACATAGAGAAAGAAACGAGAGGTCTGTTTTCATAGATTGCTGGGTTCTATCAGCTGGCTTACCGTGGACAAGTGTGCATGTATGGAGTGTTTGGGACAAGTTTCATGATGTTCTTCCCATTTTAACATTTTAATCCTATGAATGTAAAGTGTTGTGGAGACGCCCACTAATTAACATAGGTGGGTGAATAAGATATATAAAGGTATCAATCACCAATACCGGGAGAGTTCTGCAACGACCGTCAAATAGGCAAGACGCCTATGTTGCCTCCAGTAAGACATGCAACAGGCCACCTGCCGGAATATCTCCAACTGAAGTATATCTGAAGACATGTAAATATGTATATAACTTCTCTTCCTAATATATTATTGTTATACCTTCATTTTCTGTGTTCTTGTTAATTATTTGTGCAGACACAACAGTGGCGTCGAGAATTCGAAAAAAGACTTACGCAGGATAAAATCCACTATTAAATACAACAGTGGCGTCGAGAATTCGAAAAAAGATTTACGCAGGATAAAATCCGCTATTAAACACGACAGTCGCCTCGAGAATTCGAAAAAAGACTTACGCGGGAAAATCCACTACTAAACTCAACAGTGATGTACGAAAAATATTTACTCGAGATAGATTGAAAAAAAAAAAGAAAAATAATCTACTGTTGAACACAACGGTAACATCGAGGATTTTGAAAAAGATTTACTCGGGAATTCACTGTTAGACACAGCCACTATTCGAAAAATAATTTACGCGGAAAGTTATCACTGTCGAAAAAAAAAAGACAAGAAAAACAAACGAAAGTAACGACAAAATTGTCGAACGAGATATTCGAACACTGGATACTTGAAAGCAAAATACGAATAACCATTTCAAAGTGACTACGAAAGTCAAAGAAAAAAGGTGTTTTCGCTAGTACACCGTGAACTAAATTATGCAAATTGTCTTGAAGGAGAAAGTGATATTTTTTCAGCTGAACCATGAAAGGATTTTTTTTAAAAAGAATTCTTGTACGTAATCAAAACTTAACGGATTAAGAGAAAAATAAAATACATTTTTGTATCCCTCAATAGAAAAAGGGGAAAAGAAAGGTTCAACGCAAAAAATAATATATCGATAGAATTCGGTTGACACAAAAAAAGGAAAAAAAAAGCGAACCTAAAAACGGTTGTTCGTAGTTATTGTAAAAAGTAAATTAGTAAAATTTTCTAATCTTTGAGAAGAAACAAGATGGAGGAATTTGCTAAAATAATGACTCAGTTCATGCAGAATCAGCAGATCCTACAAAAAGAACAGCAAGCCCTACACGCAGAAAGAGACGAACGACAAAATGAACGACTCATAAAATGCCTAGAAAGGCAGGGAGAAAGGTTCGCGCAAATGCAACTTGAACAGAAAGAACTGTTAGAAAGATTAACAGCTAATTCCATACAAGAAAGTAATAGAACCTTCTCCAACACAACAATTGCTAACAGCATAGATGTGTTCACATACCTACCGGAAGAGGATAAAACTTTTGATGCATACTTCAAGAGGTATGAAGATATTTTCGAAACAGACTGCGAAAACTGGCCAAATGGAAAGAAGGTAAGTTTATTACTTCAAAAGCTTGGTACCAGTGAACATTGCAAATTTGTAGATTTCATATTGCCAATGAGAACGAATCAGTTAGATTTCGCTGAGACCGTAAAGCTTCTTAAGGAGTTATTCGGACCGAACATGCCTCTTTTCGAGAAGAGATGGTCACGTATGAATCTTAAGAAACTGATGAGCAGGACTACCTGACATACGCGTCAGTAGTAAACAAAAACTGCGACAACTTCAAATTATCGGAACTCACGGTGGACGATTTCAAATGCTTAATCTTTGCACAGGGTCTAGTATCCACAAAAACTTCAGAGATCCGAAGACGCGTTCTCTCAAAATTAGAGACAGAACAAGGCCTGACATTGCAGAAATTAGCAGAAGATTGCCAAAGGGCAGTATCACTAAAAAAAGATTCCAGGGATATAGAAGAAGCAGGAGTGGTGTACATTAGGAAGATTAAAAAACCTTTCAGAAACTCAGGACAAAGAAATTTTGAAACTTGTCAAAATTCAAAAAAATACTAAAATTATAAATACTCAAATTATAATAACTACAGAAAACGAAATTACGATAATAATCAAAGAAATTATAAAAAGACAGTATCAGGTAATAATTGCAGAAGATGTGATGAAAAACATTTGGAAAAGGATTGTCCTTACAAAAACATCAGGTGCTATAATTGCGATAAAGTTGGACATAAGAGTGTTTGCTGCAAAACAAAAAATAGAGTACACCAAAATGAGAACAAACGACAAAGGGAAAAATAATTTACGAAAATATGTATCAGTAAATGTTTTCGACAAAGAAGTGAAATTTCAGCTTGCTTCTGGATCGGATTTGTCATTAATAAACGCCAACACTTGGAAAAAGCTGGATAAACCGACTCTTCAAAAGTCAAGTAAAGGTGCACGAACAGTGACAGGAGACGAAATAAAATTCGAAGGAGAGGTCATCCTGCCCATTAATTTAAATGGCACGACGAAGAAATTGAAAATCTTCGTAATTAAAAAAAGCGAGAACTTATTGGGAATTGACTGGACTGAAAAATTCAATCTTTGGGATAAACCCATGAACGCTTTTTGTAAAAAATAACCAGTTGCACCCCAACATCAGAAAATATTAAAAACGATCTAAAAAAGAAATCCCCAGAAATATTTACTACTGGACTGGGAAGATACAATAAATTTAAGGCTTCGTTCGAGCTAAAAAAGGATGCAACACCGGTGTTTAAGATAAAACGGAAGTACCGTTCGTCGGTTTAGACAAAATAAATAGTGAGCTAGATAGACTCGAAAAAGCAGGCATCTTATCGAAAATCGAAACTAGCGTCTGGGCAGCCTCTACGGTCTACGTAAAAAAAGTCGGAACAAATTCGAGTCTGTGCAGACTTTTCTACGGGCGTAAACGATAAAATAAAAGACCACCACTACCCTTTACCAATCCCTGCGGAGATATTTGCGAGACTAAATGGTGGCAAAATTTTTTCAAAAATAGATTTGTCCGACGTCTATTTACAAATTCCGATGGAAGAAGAATGCTCAAAGATATTATGCATTAACACACACAAAGGGTTGTTCAAATACAACCGCCTACCCTTTGAGTCGCGCCGGCGATTTTCCAACAAGCAATGAATACAATGCTGAACGGAATAGATTGTGCTTGTGCATACCTGGATGACATAATCATCAGGAGCGCGGCCATAAATGACCACCAAGAGCATCTAAAAGAAGTATTCACAAGAATAAATGAATACGGATTCAAGGTGAAAGAAAACAAATGAGAATTTTGTTTAGACGAAATCAAATATTTAGGGCATTCGCGGTTCTGTTTATTTGGATCTTTCGTCTGATTCTATGTATATTTAGTCGTAAATAATGTGTGAAGTTTGTCATCATTGTCTGCCTTCGGGACGTGAGTTTTTGTGTACAAACATTTTATTTAAAAAAGAAGGAAGAGGGGAAAAAAGGAAAAAGGAGAAAAGAAGAAGGAAAAGGAAAAAATAAGAAAAAAGGACAAAAAAAGTTTGAATTTTTCGTCCGATTCTATGTATATTTAGTTTGTTTGGGATTTTATTTTTCAAACTCATTGAATTGTACCCATCACCTTCGTCCTGATCATTGAGTATATATGACTTTTGCAACACCCCTTCATGTGTATTTTACATGTATGTGCATGTGTACGCGTGTGTATTAATATGTAAGTACATGCTTATAATGTGTGCTTCTATGTGTGTATGTTTGCATTTGTGTGTACATGCATATGTATGTTTTCGCGCATTCTGTGTGTATGCATGTATGTGTGCATGCATGTGTTTATTTCTATGTGTATGTGGGGTGGAGAGGGCTCCTGTAAGCCGTGGTGAAGGCAATCCCTCTAGGAGAAACAAATCTCTAATTTAAAAAACCATAAAGCTGGAGACCAGTACCCGCATTAAGCTGGTCTGCAGTTTAACTTGTTGCTGGCTATCTTGCTCTTGCTTGTTGCTGGATTTCAACATTTTGAACTGAGAGGGAGATTTAGCTGTCGTACAAAGCTAAATCTCTGTAACATCATCTTTGTATAGCTACTCCTTCAAGCATTTGTCCATAAAAAATAGTCTTATAGCAATGGAAAAGTTGTGACGCGTGTAGGCTTGAAATGCTGGAAGCATGTAATAATTGATCTGCCATTATTATATGTATCCGTGTGTGTATGTACGTATATGTGTACACATGTTTATATATGTACATGTGTATGTATATGTATATATATCTATGTGTATATGTATGTATATATGCATATATGTTTGTGTGTTTGTATGTATATATGTATATATATGTTTGTCTGTGTATGTATATGTATGTGTATCTATGCATATGTGTATGTTTGTGTATAAATGCATAGATATGTATGTATATGTATATGTAATTAAAGGTATGTGTATATGTGCATATATGTATAATATTTGTATGTGTATATGTATGTATATGTGTGTTTGTATTTGTATATGTGTGTGTGTATATATGCGTATGTATTTGTGTATGTATGTATGTGTGTATGTATATGCATTATTTATGTATATATGTGTGTATGCTTGTGGATATATGTGTGTGCGTATGTGTGTGTATGCGTGTACATATATATATATATATGTGTGTGTGTATATATAGCAATGACCGTCTTCAGTGTCATGTCTGCTTGAGTGTGTGAATTCGCCGGTATCACTAAAAGAAAAAAATTAATGTTAGGGTTCATGGACTTTAAGTTTCTGAGGGAGTGGCACTCGTCTGACAAGACGTTGCAATCATCATCATCATCATGTATGTATGTATGTATTTATGTGTGTGTGTGATATGTCTTCATCTCACTTAACGACTACTATTTTTGTATTCATTTTTCAGAAAGGGATTTATCAAAATTATTGAAGATGCTAAATAATATAATATATGTAAATTGTTTGTACTATGTATAAAATTACAAATATTACAAATATATGCATAAAATTACAAATATTACAAATATATGTATAAAATGCTTTACTTAAATTGACATGTCTATGTTTAATATTTTTTCAGGATGTCTTGATGGCGACTACTTCCATCCAGAATACATCTACCCTGAATACCCTGAAGTTGGTCTTATTACCAAGCCAGTGTCGCAACAGTTGACTGAAAATGTAAACAGTGTTCGACCAGAGGAAAATGACCATTCTGCCACATCCGATCCTTCTCAGTTGTCTTATAGAGTGCTGACTCCTAAAGCCGACCCTTTACCTCCAACGCTGAGATTAAAGAAAGAACCCGCCTTTGGTATGATGCCTTCTGACCAACAAAGCACAGGCGTGACAATAACAAAGAATGAAAAAGATAAAGATGGCTACTACTCAAATTCACTTCAATCACGGAATAGCAACTTGTCCAAGAATCAAAGTCCAGAAACAGAAAATTCCAAATCTGTGATTCCGGATAGAGATTCGTCTCGACTAGAAGAACATTTGCTGATAACCCCAAGACAATATGATTCTACTTTATTATTGGAAAAAACTAGAATGAAAGCTAGTCCATCGATGGAGTCAGAAAAACAGTCAATGGAAATGGTTGCATCTTCTAGTAGTTCAGAATATTTGGGGCAGTCTGAAGAGACTCCATCGGATAAAGGGAGATACGGCACCAACTTTGGTAACCCCAAAGATGTTTTAGAGAGTGATAGCGATGAAATTAGGTTTGATAAATCAGAAATGAGGACTGATGATAACAGCACGGAGGAACCCGATTTTGATGTCGTTTTAGACGAGAGGAATGTGACATATCTGACAAATGAGTTTGATGGAAACAAGCGAAACACAAGCACTCCAGAGATTGCACAAGTTTCCATGCCATCAAAATCGTTCGAAGAACAAACACAAAGCGATTCGCATGAGAAAGGAGGGGACGATTTGATAGAGATGACCAAAGAAGGAAATCGAATAGAAAGTGAGGAAGAAAAGATTGAACAAAGAGAGGGTCGCGAAATGAGGACCGGAGAGAAAGAAAGCTCAGAAGAAAAAGATGATAAACAAAAGGAAAGGGGAAAAGAAAGAAAAGATGTTGTTGATGACGATGACGATGATGACGATGATGATGATGCTGTTGTTGTTGTTGATGATGATGATGATGATGATGATGATGATGATGAAGTTAAAGGAGATGAAGTCATGCAAAACGAATTGGTCAATTGTGATGAAAGCAAGGACACAGAAGAAAATGGGGAAGATAAGAAGAAAGAGGATGAAGGAAACATGGAAGAGTCAAAGAAGAGTGAAAAAGAAAGAGATGACGAAATCGGAGAAGAAGTAAGACAGAATGGAAGAAGTAAAACAAAGGAAGAAACAAGTGAAATGAGTTTGGAAAAGAGAAAGGTAGAAGATACAAGCTTGGGAAAGAAGGAAGAAGATTATGAAGGCGAAGATGAAAACGAAGATGACTACGAAGAAGAGGAAAAGAACGATGGGAACATAATAGATGATAAAGAAAGGAATGATGATGATGACGACGACGACGACGACGACGACGAAGATGATGATGGAGAAGAAACCCATGACAAAATGATAGATGATGAAGAAGGAAAAAGTGATGCTGATGATGACGACGACGACGAAGAAAACGATGACGAAATGACAGATGATGAGGGAAGGAATAATGGGGAAGATGGTAATGACGATGGAGAAGAAGAAGAAGAAGAAGAAGAAGAAGAGAAAAGAAACACAAAACATATGTAAAAGTGAGGGGAGAAGAAAATAATAATAAGGAAAGAAAGCAAGAAGTATAAAAGAAGAAAAGGAGTTACAATAATAATCATGACAAAAAGAGAAGAAAAAAAAAGCAAGAACAAAAAAGGCGAGTGGGAGAAAACAAAGACGTACAAGATGTTAAAGTTAAATAAAAAAGATCTCAATCAAGAAAAAGAAATTTGTGTTAATTTTTTATTTTTTGCTCCTACGATACCAACGGAAAATAAAATTGAGATCATATTTTTCATGCAATTACACGTAAACCAATTAAAATTACCTTAAAAAGTAAAGACAATTGTAGTCTTTACTTTATATATAAAGAGTAAATTGATCAACCACTTCTTGAACAGAAAGCGTTATTAATCAATTAGTTTTTGAATATACAGGACAATAGGACAGAAGTAGTTTTGTATTGTTTTTTTTTATTGTTGAAAAATATGGTGACCGGGATATGAATGATCTTTTCTTTTAAATAGAAAATAGCTTATTTGGTGTCTGTTAATCCTTTCTCCTGGGTTTAGATAATATGATTTGTTTGATAATTTACTGAGGTATTTTGACAACGAATCTATTCTTTTGATTTTTGCTTTGTTTTTAATAGAAATTAAACATTTTTGAACAGTGTTGTTCATTTGTTGTTTCTTGGTCCTGCTAGCTAATATATAACTCACAAACCTTTTAGCATGTATGAACAGTTTAACTGAGTATTTAAAAAAAATATTTTTTCGTCTTGAGATATTTAATTTGCTTGTATTAGACGCTGTTTAATTATTATATTATTTATTAGTTATTTCTAGAATATATATAAACCTTGTCTATCGCTTTATTGCAGGCCACTATTTTTTAAATTTTGAAATTGCTATGAAACGCAGAGAAATTAAATTTGGTACACTGGAAGAGCATAATAAGTTATAAACAAGGTGCCTTATTCCCCTGATTTTTATGGAATTTGACCAAATATTCTGAGACCTATGCTAATTTTTCTATATTCTGGCAATTTTAAATGTGTATCACTTTATTGCAAGTGTCTAAAAATCTTTATTTTCGGTAATAAAACAACATTCTAACTTCATATTTCTATTTATAAGAAATGAACAAATCCAGTAACAATCTTAACCAAAAACAAGAACGAATTTCACATTATTTTGTTTAAGAAAATATTTATTTATCAACATAACTCCCATGCTTCAAAATCATGAATAGTCGCTTGTCAACGGATGATGTCAATCGGCGAATTTGAGATGCTGTGATGCTATAGGAAACTTCTTAAATCTTCCTTTAAACTTCATCCTTCGACGAAAATTGAACATCTCCTTTATAAACTTTCATCTTTAATATTGACCTGCTCAATTGGAGAACAAGTTCTCCATGCCATCAAATTTTCTCCACTAATGCTTAATAACTTAAGCTTAAGTGAGATGGTGCATGTCGCACATAAAAATCAATTTGCGGTGACGTCCCAATGGAAGGTCATCAAGCCATAGTGCTCATTTCATGGTAACTGGACGTTATTTTCCTTGTATTGTATTAGATTAAGTGTTTACGTTAGTTAGTATTCTTGTGTATCTTGGTTGATTTAAACTTTTGATTTAAACTGTACTGATCCAAACATTGCTTCATTTTCCCCAAATTATTGACAGAGAAGTTTAGTAGAAACTGCTCCTCACACAGAAAGACAAGGCCACTCATATATATATATATATATATATATATATATATATATATATATATATATATATATATATATATATATATATATATATATGTATGTATATATGTATATATATATATATATATATATATATATATGTATAATCTGTGGGTGGCTGGGTGGCTGTGTACAGTAACACTACGCATCTAATGCAAAAATTGTTTTAAGGCTCTTAAAATTCATACTTTAACAGTCCCATAGCACAATATATAAAATGCCAATAATAGTCACTTTTAAGTAATAGTCTTCTGAGGGTTGAATATTCAATTCTCAGTATACACTGAACTGAGAATATAATTAAGTTAATAAAGACTTTCACTAATTTATGGCTGACCCAACGAAGGCAGTCTTACTCTAGTAGATTGAATAATTAGTTCCGCGCCGAAAATCTGCCCGGATTCCCGAGTTCATCACAATGATTCCCGAGTTCGATAAGAATCACCAGAAGAATGTGACATCAACCGAAACGTCGTGAGAATAACGTCCAAGATGAGAACAGTTGAAATAATATATGCCATCCGTACGCAAAGAAAGGACGATGAATCTAAATATGGGCTTATCCGCATGAGGTTTTGCATAAACAGTTCTATCCTGGCAACAGATAAATATTGGCAAATCTATATCGGCATGACGAAATGATGGCTAATTTACAAAGATTTGTGGGTGGAATCTTAGTCAGATACGGACAACAGAAATGACCGTGGATAAAAGTTGGCTGGTGTTTGGTCGAGGTCAAGAAATATGCCCGTCAGACAGACTGAGTGGGAAGAACAATTAACTTCAGTGACTCATAGCAGGCTGTGATGACACGCAATAAACTAATCTATATTAATATAATTACATATATAATTGCATCCTATGTCTGTTTAACTGTCTGCAAACTAATTTTAGCCGAGAAGACATGGTCATATTTAAGTATTGTATGAATGATCGCAAAAAGGTTAAACTAAATTATGCCCCCCCCCTTCTTTCTTGGCCTTTGAGTTGGGATCATAGTGTAATATCTGTTCTGTCCTTGACCGGTAGAATTCCATTTAGTTTGGCAAAAATTTTGTATTTTTCTGACTCTTTCTAATAATGCGGGTGAGCCACTATCAGAAAGTTTTGATATTTTTGCGGAGTTTTACGAGGAGGTTTTCCATTCTTAAAAACTGTCATTGCTTCCATAATTATGTGGGGTGATGGCACAAGTAACGATCTAAATAAGTTAGCATTGAATTATCTATGGAGCACGGCTCGTAGTCTATGATAATACGAGAGGGTAGCAGAATTGTGACCTTTGGTTTACTTTCGATAGCCTCGCAATTCTTTCCATTTCATAAAATATATTTCGCACAAAAGGGGAAAAATTGCTGTTTTGTGAATCAGACTATCCATCTCACACTTATCATAGGCTAGTTTGGGCCTTAAAGTGTTTTTGCATCAAGTGTCTTCATGCCTTGTCTGGAGCGATTTCATAAAATTAGCAGATTATTTAGCTCAAGGGTAACAGACATTTTAATAATAATTTCATTTTGTCAAACGTCATAATTTGCCCGTCACAGCTTTGAATATCACCGTAGTCAGACATGATAATTAAGCCATGGTCATGGCGAATCGTCTATCAGTAAGATAGATATATTTTCTTTATAAATAAATATATGCACCTCTAAAATGAGGCGACAAATTGCTATGGAAAGTACTCTCTCAGACGTTTGAAAAAATTCATTGTTGTAAGATCGAAGATATTTGGTTGTCACTATCACCAAAAACAAAATACAATAAATATCTGTATGTATATATATATATATATATATATATATATATATATATATATATATATATATATATATATATATATATATATATATATACAAGCACACCCGCATGTATATATTACGTTTAACAGTTCATCTTTGTTTTATCATACACGCACACTTTATATATATATATATATATATATATATATATATATATATATATATATATATATATATATATATATATGCATATATATATACATAGAATATGCTTAGAATTCAAGATTAAAAGGTTCTAGCATACGCGAAATCTCTCTCTCTCTCTCTCTCTCTATATATATATATATATATATATATATATATATATATATCTTCTCTTTCTCTCTCTCTCTATATATATATAAATGCATATTAAATACACATACACACACAAACATATATATATATGCATGCACATACATATGCATATATACATATATATCGTATGACATTAACGTTTAGCAGTTCATCTTTGTTTTATCAGATATATAGTGAAAACAGGTTTTGCTTTTAACACTTCTAGTGGTTACATATATATATATATAGTTAGTTAGTTACTTAGTTAGAGGGAGAGGAAGAGAGAGAGAGAGAGAGAGAGAGAGAGAGAGAGAGAGACATAGAGTGTGGTATAATTGTCTACCGTGGCGTAATGCAGTATTTCGAAGTCTATTTTATTAGTTTTCTACATTTGTCAACGTACCTCGACATAATATATAGAAATTCATTCTCTTTCCTTTCATGTGATAATAAAAAGTGACTTGTATCTTTCGACCGGCAGTGATTATCCATTCTTATTAATTGCGTAAGCATGAAACATTAGTGTTCGTAGGTTTAAAATAATTTAATATATAAATAAAACCGAACTCTAATTAATTTACCATATATATATATATATATATATATATATATATATATATATATATATATATATATATATATATATATATATATATATATGCTGTTTTACATAATGAACCCCTAAACTAATGAACCAGCCATTATTGATTTTGAAATATATATTCGTATCACCCCGGTAAATATCCAAGTCACACTACATTCTTGTAAACTTTCTAATTTAAAATAAATTAAAAGCAAATTGCATGTTAAATGTTTTGAGACATTTAACTACGAAAAGAATTTCTCTACACAAAATGTTGAATGATATTAATGAAACACATCTGTAAAATGATTCGTGTGCACATGTGAGCACTAATAATATGTATGTATTTAATAAATTCCTAAAGTATTTAACTGATCATTATGAATTATGAAATATAAATACTTAAAAGTATCTCGTATCTTAGACACATTACGTTTTTCTGTAATATGCACACACACACACACACACACACACACACACACACACACACACACACACAATCACACACACACACACAGACACACACACACACACACACAGACACACACACACACACACACATATATATATGCATTAAAATGTACAAATTAATCTTCTAAAGTAATGAATAAGTCATTATTTAATTTGGAATATATATCCTAGGCAACATGGTGAATATCATATGTACATTATTTTTTATAAATTATTTACATTTAAGCATTTCATATATATATAAAAACATTTAGATATGTACTATGACTCTCTCTCTTTCTCTCTCTCTCTCTATATATATATATACATACATATATTGTATATATATATACATACAAATAAATCCGTATATATATATATGTGTGTGTGTGTGTGTGTGCGCGCGCGCGTGTGTGCGTGTGTGCGTGTGTAACAGAGCGCTGACCCGATATGGCAGTTGTATGCAAATGACCGACACGTATGGAAGATGGCGTCATCACAAACAAACAAGAAAGAAAAGATTTTTAAAAGACAAACGCGTGCGCAGACCGACGATCAGGATCAGGATCAGGATCACGTGCGAGAGAATCACGATCATGTTAGAGACATGGTGACGTCACAACCGTAACAAGAAGTAACGCGTAACGGGAGAATGAAGAATAAAGGTCGTTTCTTTAAATCTGAAACAGCGAGTTGAATTTTTTTTCCTATTCCTTGTTTTTGTCTCTTTTTCGACGGAGCCTACAACGTGTTGGGCCCATACATGCTAATATGTGTGTAAACGTGTTCTACCTGATATAGTATATATATATATATATATATATATATATATATATATATATATATATATATATATACATATATATAGTCTTATTTATAATATTCCGAGTTTTACTGGATTTAAATAATTAAAAATTCGGTAATCGTTCATATACCAATAAGTTTTAAGTAAAAATGAGATGACTTAAACTGTAAGTTATTTTATTCGTGAGAATGTTTCGTTGAACAGCGGGGATAATTTCTGTTTGTTTTTCTTGCAATCTGTTTTTTTTCCATTTAGCGGCCCATTATTCCAACGTTCTGTTCGAGTGTAAAAAATTAATTTGCCATAGTCGCGAACGTTTTATACCATTTTGAGTCGTCTTCAGGCGAATGATGAAATAAAAAATTGCATCTGGTTACAGTAGGATGTATTCTGCTTCTTCTTGTTTTTCTTCTTCTCTTTCTTCTTGTTTTTCTTCTTCTTCCTCTTCTTCTTCTTAATGTTTTTAATGGTGGCTAAAGTGTTTATAAAACACTAGCAATAATTATACTACTACTACTACTACTACTACTGCTGCTACTACTAATACAAATAATAATAACAGCAACAACAGTAATAATAATAATAACAACAACAATAATAATATTAATAAAAAACAAAAACAATAATAATAATAACAACAACAATAACAACAACAACAATAATAATAATAACAACAACAACAATAATAATAATAATAATAACAACAACAATAATATTAATAACAACAAAAACAAAAACAATAATAATAATAACAAAGACAATAAAAACAACAATACTAATATTTATAATAACAACAACAGCAATAACAACAACAATAATAATAACAGCAGCAACAAAAACAATAATAATAATAACAATAACAACAACAATAATAAGAACAACAAAAACAATGATAATGATAATAATAACAACAATAACAATAACAACAACAGCAACAACAATAACAACAATAATAATAACAAAAATAACAGCAACAAAAACAACAACAATAATAATATTAATAATAATAATAACAACAATAACAACAACAACCATAATAATAATAATAATAATAATAATAATAATAATAACCACAAAAAACAATAATAATAATAATAATAATAATAAAAACAAGAAGAAGAAGAAGAACAACAACAATAATAATGATAACAATAACAAAAACAACAATGATAATAATAGTAATGATAATAATAATTATAAAAATAATTATAATGATAATAATGACAGAAATATATTAGCAAGTTGAAATGTGAACCGTTAATTTCAACTTGTCGACATAGTTTTACTTCTTTCTGTGCAGTACCAGATTAAATTAATTTCTTGTGATCGTTTAGTATTAAATATATCTCGATAGCTACCTCAGCAGGAGACACGATTGGAACGCTAAATTTTTTGCTTTAAATTCTAGCTGATAACATCTCATTTTTTGTTTTACTTTTGAAATCACATATATTAAATACAATATACAGTAGAGAATTGTTTTTTTAATAATAAATACAAAATCTGCATGGATTTTAATATATTTAAGCGTATTGAAAGCCGAGAGCCCCCTCTCTAGTCAAACATATATAATCATGTATGTAACACACACACACACACACACACACTCACGCACACACACGCGCGAGCGCACACACACACACATGTTTGTGTATGCATATATGATCCAATCTGCGTTTGCCTTTCATTGATACCATTATCGCTTCAACACTGCTTGTTCAACTAAAACTTAATTGAGTCATCGTTTTACACCAATGAATTGAAAATATCAGACATTGTCAGTTCTTCGGCCAATCACTCGCCTCTCAATATTCTTTATGTCTATTCTTTCATTCATTCAACTATATTTCTTTTCCTCCATTCATTAATCCATTCTTTGCAAATTCCAACCATTCCTTCAACAATGTGGATCTTCTCTCTACACATTCTCCCTCTCTGTTTTGCTTTATATATCTGTCTTTTCTTTCTTTCGCGTTCTATCCCAGTATATATATATATATATATATATATATATATATATATATATATATATATATATATATATATATATGGTAAGTTATAAAATATATTTGCTACACTGAATATTCCGCGTTTCATCCACTATTGGATTCTTCAGGCTTATGCGAGAATTTTGTGGTTGTCTCTCGTTTTTATATACGCAACTTCTATTGAGATTTTAGTAAGCCATTGAGCTTTCTAGTATCCAACGCGAGACAACCACAAAATCCTCGCATAAGCCTGAAGAATCCATGAGTGGATGAAACGCGGAATATTCAGTGTAGCTTAATCGCCATATATATTTTATAACTTACTAACTAGCTCTACCTACGTATTGAGCACTGTTGAAGTAAATACTTAATGTTTACGCATAAATTTATATTTCCTATATTAATTTATGTGAGTATATATATATATATATATATATATATATATATACTCGCGGGGTGTTGGGCCCGATATTGGCCGGGCGTAAAATGCTCTTAAATATATTTTAATTTGCCCAGATTTCGTATATATTATTATAGTCGTGATTTCAAAAATAAATAAATAAAGAAGTGTTTAGGTGACATCAGTTAGAATTGAAATCGAAACTCTAGCATTCAAAACTGGTGATATTATCACTGTGTCAACATGACGAGCATATGGATCGATTAAAAATTAAAACTTAACTAAACTGAATATACAAAATGGTTAACGGTTTTTACAATTGTGACTCATTTTTGTCCCCTTAAAACCTATGAGACTTTTAGTTTCGGAGGAGATAGTTTGAAAATATTGAGACAGACAGACAGACAGACAGACCGACATAGCCGTTTATATATTATACTAGAAGAATACCCATCCAAAGACGGGTAAAATTACCTTTCCGAACAACATTTTAGCATAACTTTCATATTTCCTTTACAGAGATTAAAATCATGATATATATATTATGCAAATGTAAAACAAAGGTGAAGCTCTTTGTGATATACAGCATTTTGTGAACTCAAATTTCGATTTCTTTGAAGTATTTATAAAGTTTATATTGTCACAACCACTCATTTAATAATTCAAATATTTCAGATTTGCATTAAATTTGATCCATATTTAATAGACGCTAATTAACTAAGATTGATTTCTTCTTAATACCCTTTAAGTTTAAAGCTTAAGTTTGGATATTTTCTAAAATCAAAATCATGCAATGGAGTCTGATAAAAATTTAAATAAAAATTGTAGATATAATTATTACAATAATACCAAACCGTGTATCTATAATTCTTATTTAAATTTAAGTTAATTAGCGAGAGAGAGAGAGAGAGAGAGAGAGAGAGAGAGAGAGAGAGCGAGAGAGAGAACAAACAAAGTTATATGTTCATCAAGGTTTCGTCTTCATTCCGATAGTTCCCCGGATGAACGAAATAAAGAAAACAAAACATCAGTACAATATTTGAAAATATATTTTTGATGTAATGAAATGTATAACCTTGTTCCATTTCATAAACAAAAAAAGTCGTTGGAAATTAAAAAAAATAGCGTTCTGAAAGAGAGTAAGTCATTTTATTTTTATTTTTATTTTTTAATTAATATGTTAATATCTTAATATATTTAAAACTATATGATGCAATTCATATTCCTTTTGGAACAAATTTGTCCGTTATAATACAAATAAGGATGTGTAACTGATATATATATATATATATATATATATATATATATATATATATATATATATATATATATATATATATATGTGTGTGTGTGTGTGTGTGTGTGTGTATGTGTGTGTTTATTGTTTGCATAGCTCCTTAGCTCGAATGTAATCATTCTATCGTACATTCATAAAAGGATTGGTAGTATATATATATAAATATATACACATATATATATATATATATATATATATATATATATATATATATATATATATATATATATGCCAGTGTAGCTTTATGTGTGCCTGTGTAGGTGCGCGTATTATACGTATCGATTTTCTCCTCAAGAGCGGAAACTCCCCGAGATGACATTTCTTTTCTGCTCGGTTGTTGTGGTCGGATCATAAGCATGCCTCATAAGACACGAACAATAACCAACACCCACACTTAAGCAAACAGCGACAAGAGGTCTGCTCTCGGGCTAGAGGTTTTCATTCATAAATTGCTTCTTGTAAAAAAATAGCAAACAAAAAAATATACGAAGTAATAAGAAACACAAACAAAAGAACCCATAGAATATTGAATGTATTTTCTTATGCAATATCTTTGACACTTGTTAACAATGTCTTAATATTTTCTGCTGAACGGGCGAATTGGATTTTTACCCATGCAAATGAAATAGGCCACGTATCGATCGTGAGACGGACATCCGTTGCCTTTTTTCATCTATTCTCGTTCAATATCATATATGAAGATGATATGCTCTTATGTTGTCTCAACTCATAAGCAAAATGAACAGTTGCCAAGGGCTTCCCAATTCCAGGGGAAGCCTTCTTTTAAGTCAACATTATGTCACATAGAAAAAAAAACAAGTGCCCTGAAAAATTAACTTTCTATTATATGAATGACCCCCTCCACACCCCATATGGCATCGTTAATAAAATTCTTAGTCCTTTCTGTAATCCAACCGCATTCAATAAATATAAACGCGATTCTCTATCTATCTATATGTACAATAAACTATTAGGTTGGTGCAAAAATGATGCCGTTTTTTTACATATATATATACATATATCTATACATATATATATATATATATATATATATATATATATCTTATAATAAACGACATTATTTTTGCACTAACCTAATATATCACTACACAGGAATATTTCATTTTTGAATTCTTGAGATGAGGACTGGTTTTTCGTATCATTTGAGATAGTTTTCTATTTTCTTGTTAAGTGTGGTATAGCGTGTATATCGTTATATATATATATATATATATATATATATATATATATATATATATATATATATATATATTAGTGATAAGACGTTTCCAATATTTTTCCGATTCCAACACAATTACCGATTTCGATTCTTTTTAAACTAATAAAGATATAGTTGTTTTACTTGGTGAGGAGTCGGATTACAACAAAAACGCATCTAATATGCCTATATATTTTTGCAAACAAATTGTAAAAATATCTTTGTGGGAATGATCATTAAGTTTTAGTTTTACTGGTAGTTTAAAATTAATAAATATTTATTATTTCCTTATTCATGCAAGTCACGAAAAATAAAAGCAAACAAAAATAATAAAAGTAATTGTTTTGGGTATTGGAATATAGGCACAATATTTCCGATTCTCATACCCTCAAAAGTCCTGAGTTCGTTGGAGCAGCCACCATTAAAATACTTGTAAAACCGGCAAAGGGGAGAAATATTTCGTCGATGGGACAGAGGTTGAAGCTTAGATGACAATTCACGACACATCGGGTTTGCGACTCTTTTTTGAACCCGGTCCAAGAGTGAGAGACTCATAGCAGATGCACTAGCCCAAATGTGACAACAATACTCCATCCATACATGGCCTTGTAGAAGTACAGGATACTTTCAGGCGTAAGTAGCTTTCAAACACGGTAGAGACAGCCCCCCCCCTCTTTGGGGGTCTTTGGTGGCCTTTTGGCGAAGCCGTCACGGTCTTTGTGGTCGAGCTTCCGAGATATGGAGATTGTGCCAGAGGCACTCGCTTGGTACGAAAGAATCACAGGAGCAAAGATAAACCGCAGCAAGTCGGTTGGACTGTGGTTGGACGCCTGGAGTGGCAACGCAAACCTTCCTTCAGCTGGACGGATGGCCCGGTTCGGATCCTCGGCGTGTGGTTTGGACCGGGTTTCCAGCTTGATAAAAATTGGTCGGAGGTACGGTCAAAGATGGAGGCTGAAGTCAACTGACGGCTTCCTAAGAAACTTTCCTTAAAGGGTAGAGCTGAGGCGTGCGCCACGTAGTCTTTTCTTTCATCCTTTACTGACTGGCCGTAATTCCCCCGCCCGCACAACACCTAAAAGCTCTTACACCGGGTGAGCAGACAGGTCTTTATGCAACGTCCGTGTGAGGGAGGCTTGGGAATGCCGGACTTGAAGTGTCATCGAGACGCTGAGAGGGTGGCTTTACTGATCCACTATATGCAAGAGAATCAACCGTGGAACCCCGCGGTTATTGCCGCCTTTCCCGAACTCGTTCTCGACCCCTCTATCGAGAGCCGTTGTAGAGTGTGGGGAGAATCTGCCTTTCTAAAAGGATGTTGAGCCGTGATAAAATGACTACCAAGTTCCAGCGACCTTGTGACTGCCACCGTAGGGAACTCCACAGGGATCTATGCACGCGTTTGGGTTGGCAGCAGAGTGAGATTTACCCCGCATGGAGTTGGGCGCCAGGTTTGAGTCATCTGAACAATTCAGCGTTCTCTCTGACATGGCGATTGGCACGAAATTCACTTCAACTCAACAACATCAATGAAGTTCCGTGTGTTTGGAGTCGCCTGCTTGTCCCCATTGTGAAACAATGGCCGTAGAAACGACTCATCATGCTTTCTTCAATTACCGTGAACTCCGCCAGTACTGGTCATATGTCAGCGAGGTGACGTCTCGCATTGATCTCGAGCATCCTCACCTGATTACCGTAACCAATGTCGTTAACAACGTGAGGCCGCCATGGGACAGGGAAAAACAAATGGTCTACATTACAAACCTGGCTGTGGCGAGAATGGTGATTGGGACGTCGCGTCTGCAAAGTGGCGGGGGTGGTGTTGTCTTTTTCTGATCAGGATCTGATCTTTTAAAACCAACTATGGGTGAAGATCGGATGTGATAGAAGAAGGTTGCATCGTGCGGCATTTGGCAGAAGATGGATACATGTAGCAAGTCTGTGTGTACGAAAAGGAGCCAAATTTGAATACATGTTCCCCGCCTAGATGTGGAACGCGCAGTTCCGTCAAGTGTAATCAATTTTCAGACTCTTACCTAGCCGAGTGAATGCTTCATCATTCCCCAACTAGGCAGCTTCCAAGATCCCCACCCCCTCCTATCTGCAATTTGTCTTTGCACCCCTCACTTTAAATTTCACCCATCTTGGAGAGAAATAAATAAATCACTAACGCCCCATTCCTCACGCACAAAATTTTCTTTTCTCCATTTCGACCCATCTATAGAGCATCCCCACTTAGAGACTGACCTGCAGGAGCTCAGGTTCCTTTAAAAATCGAAGTGGAACAGGCGGTCTATCGACTAGACGGGATTGGGAGGGTCCTACTTATAACTTTTGTATTTTTTCTTCCCCCGCCTTCGACAAAAATGAATTATTGTATCATCATTATTTTTTTCGTTTTGACACGTAAAAAAACGTTTTCAACAATTGGGTTCTAAGTAAGACGTCACCCAGTACGAAAGGGTGAATGCGGTATTATGGTGAAGGAAGATACTAGCTAAGAGAAATTTTTGATTAGTTCTGGAGTGACAAGGATGACTAACGACCCCCATTTTCCCCCCTTTTGAGTTGGCCTTGTGCCTAAGTTTTTCTCAGTTAAAACTTATGTTGTAAATTTTAACTTGAATAAAGGATTTAATATCTCAAAGTGTAGTATTTGTTTCGGCAGATGTTGCATTTTCAGACCATTGCTTTTGTGGCAATTAGTTATTGGTCCATGTAGGGGCAACCCTATACACCATGACAGCGGTACCAGCTCCTACTTCCCTCCACTTGAGGGAGCTGGTCTCCTCTTCCCTTCCTCCTTCCGCTCCACATTAAAAATGATCTCGTGTCATATTTTGCTTACGTAAAGAAGAAAATAAATACCCCCTTTCTTCACAAGGGTTAGGCCTTCGGGCCAAGATCAAAGTGTAATATCTGTTCAAGCAGATGCTGGAAGCAAGGAACATTGTCCTTGTGGCAATGAGTTTCTGGTCCATGTAGGGGTAACCCTATATACCAAGAGGCTCTCACTATTTAGCTCCCATTTCCCACCTCTCGGGCGCTGGTCCCCATTCTCCTTCCCCTTCCCCCTGTTCACATTAAAAAATGACCTCATGCCTAATTTAGTTTCGTGGGGACTAGCGCAAAAGTGCATGTATTTGGTGACTTCAATATCCACCACAACAACTGGCTTGGATTTTCTACTTACACAGACGCAGCTGGTAGCACAACACATAGCTTCTCTGTATCTCATTCCCTATCACAGATGCTTACGTTTCCAACTCATTTCCCTGACCCGCAAGAAAAACACACATCACTTTTAGATTTGTTTCTGACCACATTTCCCGATGATTGTGTTACGAATGCCCGCAGCCCACTTGGCAATGCTGATCATGTAGTGATAATAGTTGAAATCGCCCTAAACTCTAGAGCCAAAACTGAAGAGTCATTGCTCAAAACAACGAGATATTATAAAAAGGCTGACTGGGAAGCCATCAGGGACGTCATCAGAGACGACCCATGGCGAAATATCTTTTCACTTTCTGCTGCGCAAATGAGACCACTGAATGGTTCAAAACAGCAATTGAAGCACATATCCCAATGCGGAAATTTTATACTCATCCTCACCCCAATGGTTTAGTTCTACTTGTGCAGCTGCCATCACGCAAAGACAGCATGCGTACCGCAGATTAAACCGACATAAGTCAAGTTCAGACAGACAGAAATAACTGCAAGAAAGAAATAGCGACAGCTAAGAGAGAATTTACTGAGACGACCAAAAAACAGAAATTAGGAACCCGTGACTTCTGGAAAATCTACAACAGTGTAGTAAATAATGGGCAATCAACAATTCCTCCACTAACCAACGATCAGGAGGTTGTTTGCTCAGTAACCGAGAAGGCTAACATGCTTGCCAGTCAGTTTGCCTCCAACTCCACACTGGACTCTGCTAAAAAAAACCCTCCCTGATTTTCCTTTGCGGACAGACATCACACTAGGCGATCTGAAAATCACCCGTTCTCAGGTGCATCCTATCAAAAAAAATCTTGATACTTCAAAAGTATGGGGACCTGATCTTATCCTTGCTGTGCTATTAAAAAAGTGTTCAGCCGAAGTAGCTCCAGTTATCTCCAAACTTTACAACAAATGCCTTAATGAATCTTGCTTTCCTCCCTGCTGGAAAACTGCTTCTGTGATACCAGTTTTGACGAATTTACGAAAGAAATGACCAAGTAAATTACTGCCCCATTAGCCTCCCCCCCACTTTTCGCCAAAATATTTGAGACCATAATTAACCATGCTCTAGTCTATCACCTTACAGATGCTAAACTTCTTACCGACCACCAATATGGATTTAGGCAAGCTCATTCCACCGCAGACATCCTAGCTGTAATCTCAGAGCCTATATACCATTCACTTGATAAAGTAGAGGAGGGAAGAGCGATAGCTCTAGATATATCTAAGGCTTTTGACAAGGTATGACATGAAGGTCTTCTCAAGAAAATCAGATCATACGGCATCACTGCAAGAATACTTAACATAAATAAATCCTTCTTATATAAAAAAAATCCAGGTTGTCCTCGATGGTCGTACATCTAAACAATATGATATAAATGAGGGAGTGCCTCAGGGGTCTATCCTTGGACCTCTATTATTCCTAATATTCATAAATGACCTCCCTGACAAAATTGTCTGTGAGATGGGTATATATGCCGATGACACCATGCTCTATAACAGACACAACAGGAAAACAAATGAACACATATGTAAAGAAATGGCAGAAACACTAGGGGGTGATCTCCAGTCTGTAGTGGAATGGAGACAAAAATGGATGGTCACATTCAATGTTGCCAAGACTAAACTAGTTTCCTTTAATAACTACAAGAAACCTTCTCTACCACCAATAGCAATGACCAAAGACTCTTTATCTGAAAGCACATCTTTTAAACTTTTCGGCCTAACGTTCACAGGAAACATGAGTCGGAACAATTACAATGAGAACATTGTCAGAACCGCTGCGAAAAAGTTAAGTTCTTACTACCATGCTAGAAAGCTACTAACGCCCAAAAGTATCCTGTAGCTCTATAAGGCCACCATTCGCCCATGTATGGAGTATTGTTGTCATATTTGGGCGGGTGCATCTGCTACTAGTCTCTCACTCCTAGACAAGGTTCAAAAGAGAGTCGCCAACCTGATAGGCCCTGAACTGTTATCTAAGCTTCAACCTCTGTCCCATCGGCGAAATGTAGCATCCTCTGCCTGTTATACAAGTACTTTAACGGTGAATGCTCTGACGAACTGCAATCACTTGTACCCCCTCAACGTAAATATCCCCAACAAACCCAAGCAGCAAAATCCCACCCCTTCACCGTTGAGATCCCTAGATGTAAGAGGGCATTCTACTCCAGTAGTTTCTTCCCCAGAACCACTAGACTTTGGAATTACTTTCCGGGTTCCTGCTTCCCCAACTGTACTGACATGCAGAAGTTCAAGTGTACTGTGAACGACATCTTGCTGCCCGGCTCCCCATATAGTACCCCTGTAGCTTATGTCCCTGATAATAGCCCCCTACATCAAAGTAGCAATGTGCTTTGTTTGGGGTGAAAATGCAATAAAATTCTTTTTTTTTATTATGCAAATGCAATAAAATTCTTTTTTTTTAATTATGCCCCTCGGCGAACAGGGAATACTTATTTACAAAACTTAATTTTAGCAAAAACATTGCGCTAACAGCTGCATTAAGTGAGATTGCAGCAACACTGTTGGAAGAGGGGCACACTTTCCACAACACTTTCAAAGGGCCATTGAATGCATATAGAATGGGTGAGTCTATATGTTCTCTTATTCGAAACTCTAATATGGTCAAAGTAATACGAGACACGAAAATAATTGTTGATGAAGCTCCAATCGCTCATATAACTGTTTTTGAAACAATTGATCGAATATTGCAGTATATTTACTGGTGTCAAAAAGCCAATATGTTGTATTCCAACTCTATTGTAAGATGACTTGCTTCAAATTTTGCATTGTAAAAAAAAATGGAACAAAGTAAAAACATTAGTAAGGCAAGTTTTTCCTTTGGGGAAATATATTTGTAAATAACCTAACAAATATTAAGTCTTATATGACTGGAGATTTAGGGTAGGCAAGTTTTTTACATTTTTTTTTGCTTATAATTGGTGATGTATGTCTTTTTACTTGTGCTGAAGTATCGGATGCAATTTGAATTCCTGAAGAACTAGAAAAATGTGTTAAGAAACTACAGGAGATGAAGAAAAGCTTAAACGTGATTGGCTTACAGAGCGAGCAACTGTTTTACCACTAAATTTCAATCAAGTTTAATAATTGGCTAATGACTGATTTTCCAGCACAGAAAAAAACTGTACAAATCTATTGACAATACAACAGATGAGGATGATGCTGTGAAATAGCGTACAGATTCTTGAATTCAATTGAGCTATCTAGAATATCTTCCAACCTACTAAAAGTTAAAGTTGGTTGTCCAATCATGATTTTACGATCATTGGACCCACCCAAAACAACAAATGGAACAAGATGCGTTGTAACAAGAATGCATAACAATTTGATTGAAGCAATTATTACAGTCGGGCATATAAAGGTCAAATTGTTCTCATTTTGAAAATTCAACTTATACCAAGTAATAGCGTATGTTTTTCGGAGGTTGCAGTTCCCAGTGAGGTCATGCTTTGCCATGAGCACCAATAAAAGTCAAGGCCAAACTTTCAAAGCTATCGAAATTGATCTGGCAAATCCATGTTTCCGTCATGGAATGTGTTATATGGCTATTTCGAGAACAGTAACTCCAAAACCCCTCAATAAAGAAAAGAAAAACAAGAAATGAATTTATCATTTTAAAATTCATATGAATTGTTGCTTAGAGAATCGGATTTTAAAGGAAAATTAAAATGATCAAGTTTAAGATTTATATTTCGATGAAATAAAAATCGGATTCATAATTGGTAATTGTATCAGAATCGGGAATTTATAGGGAATCTGTAATTGTATCGGAATCGCGAAAATATTGGAATCGTCGCATCACTAATATATATATATATATATATATATATATATATATATATATATATATATATATAGAGAGAGAGAGAGAGAGAGAGAGAGAGAGAGAGAGAGGGAGAGAATGAAAGAGAGAGATAAAGAGCGAGAAGAGAGAGAGAGAGAATGAAAGAGAGAGATAAAGAGCGAGAAGAAAAAGAGAGAAAACGTGAGAGAGAGGGAAGTGAAATTAACCCATAATTATATGTATTTTTCAATGTGTCCAAATTAATATTCACTTTTAATTTCTTTTATATATGTTAGATTATGCCAGGGCGACACCGGGTTACCATGCTGATCGTCGATTTAGAAAATCGACTATTATGATTAAAAGTTAAAATGTTAGATAAACGAATAGTATTGTTTGTAGGTATAACCAAAGAAAATATTTTAATAGGGTTTGGAATTTGGAAGTGGTTGGTAGAATAATAAACAAAAGAGCAGAAATACGACCTTAGAGAAATAAATGTTAAAATAATCAAACAAATAGGTTTTAAAATAACAGATCGAAAACGGGATTAAAAACCACATGTTAAAAAGAAGTGGGTTGAATTATGTAATATCAAGCGAATAGTAGAGATATATACAGAGCTACTTAGTGGTCAGTTTGTTAGTACGACCGGAGACAAACCCAGAGAGTTGGAGACAGGATCAGCTAAGGACAAGGTCTATGGCAGGGGAAGCAGTATTTAAGACGCGTGCAATCTTCTTCTGCAATAAAATATGTCTAAAAATATAACCGGAGACTCTTAATCGTTTCTTTGGATGATTGGGCAACAAAGACCCGGATGAATGTTTTCTGTTTAGCAAGATGTAATCCCCCACAAAGATTTTTCCGTCCCTTTGTTGTAAAGAACTGGTTGTTTATACAATATTATTTGTTCTCATCAAACTGTATCTATATGTGTAATATATATATATATATATATATATATATATATATATATATACTAGTTGCCCGGGTGTTTGGAGGTGTATGCGTAGCAAAAAACAAAACAAAAAAACGGTCATTTTTTAAACTTTGGCCCCTATTATGACCCCTTAAAATTTATGGTTTTGGGCTTAAATAAAGTTATTAAGTTAGATCCATATCAAAGGAACCTATATATAAAATTTGAAATGCTTAGACCTCAAATTGTAGGAGGAGTTTGGTAGGTTTTTAAAAGGTCAAATCGTTGAACTTTGACCCCTTAACAGCCAAATGTCTGGCCGAAAATCGATCACATAAATTTTCCCAAATCTCAGTACCCTGTATATAAAAATTCGAGTCTGTAGACTAAAAATTGACGGAGTTATTGCATAGGGAAATGTACACACACAGACACACAGACACGCTCACTTTTATATATATACTAGCATTTCAGCCTGGAGATGCCCGGATGTTTGGAGGTGTGTGCTGAGCAATAAAAGAAAAAACGGCCAATATTTTAACTTTGACCCCTATTATGACCCCTTAATATTTATTGTTTTGGGCTCAACTCAAGTTATGAAATTAGATCCACGTACAAGAAACCTATATCTAAAATTTCAAGTGTCTAGACCCAAAATTGTTGGTGGAGTTTGGTAGAGTTCTAAAAGGTCAAATCGTTGAACTTTGACCTTTAACAGCCAAATTTCTGGCCGAAAACCGATCACATCGATTTTTCCAATTCTCAGTACCCTGTATATCAAATTTCGAGTCTATAGACTAAAAATTGACAGAGTTATTGCGAAGGGAAATTTACACAGACGCACAGACAGACACACAAACACACAGACGCACAGACACGTTCACTTTTATAGATATACTAGCATGGGTGCCCTGCGTTGCCCTGGTGTTTGGAGGTTATGCTGAGCAAAAAAACAAAACAAAAAAACGGTCAATTTTTAAATTTTGACCCCTATTATGACCCCTTGAAATTTATGGTTTTGGGCTCAAATCAAGTTATTAAGTTAGATCCATGTCCAAAGAACCTATATCTAAAATTTCAAGTGCTTAGACCTAAAATTGTCGAAGGAGTTTGGTAGAGTTCTCAAAAGTCAAATCATTGAACTTTGACCCTTTAATCGCAAAATTTTTGCCCGACAACCGATCACATAGATTTTTCCAATTCTCAGTACCCTGTATATCAAATTTCGAGTCTGTAGGCTAAAGATTGGCAGAGTTATTGCGTAGCGAAATGTTCACAGACACACACACAGACACTTCCACTTATATATATATATATATATATATATATATATATATATATATATATATATATATATATATATAAAATTTTAGTGATTGGATGAATTTAAAATTTTTGTCCCCATTCCACTACAGATTGAAGGTCGTCCTCTAATGTTTTAATGATCTCTTTTGCCAATCACCATCTTAAATAAAGAGGTATACGCATTGCTTTGACCATCTGTTAAGTGTTGATATTGTGCATTAACTCTAGATACTAGCTCTTTTCTAATTGTAGTTTATCTCACGTCTGTACTCATGACAACGCTGCTCTTAATCAATATGCGCTGATGTTGTCAACACATATCCTCCTATCATCAGAAGTTTGCCTTTCCAAAAAGCATAAAACTGCATTGAAAATCAAATCAGAGATTGGAGCATCTAAATCATACACCTACGATGCAGTTTTAAATAATCATATGGCAATGTTTCTTTGAAGGTTCTGTGGTGGATTAATTTTAATTTATGAACATGTAATTAAGATTTTTGCAAAATATCATTTCATGTTTGCAGGTGATTACAATATTTTGCTTCTTCCACGGCTAATTGTAAATGCTCATAATTCTTCAAAAGCCCTCTAGTAAGGTAAGCTTTTTTTAATGTCGAGCATAGATTGAAATTAAAACTCTTAAAGCTTGGAATGAAGTTGGTCCTCTCATTTCGTTCAGGAGAAGTCGCAAAAATTGCACTCTCTAGCGCTTGAGTCTATTGTGTAAATCTTACCAATGGCCTGAGATTTTGAAACCATGCCATATGCATTAGTTACATTGATCAAAATACCTCTCTTTCGACGATTCCGTTTCTTAATACTTTTATTCCAAATATAATATTGTAGCAATTCAGCATACTTCAATGTCTTTGCAAAGTCTTAACCCTTGCAGATCTGGAAAAAAATCTGTCACAGTTGTATGAAGTGGCGGGGCAAGAGCATCCGCTAATGCATTCAAGAGCACCGAAACCAATATCTGATGAAGAATGCTCATGTGTAGAATAGGAATTCAATTTGCTGCTTCTGATGATGATACATATCTTATGTTTTGATATTAGCTGATTTCATCAACCACATGTGAATTTTGACTATTGACTAATACAGCACGTTGTGACTAAAGAACAATTCGATCTGATACATATTTGATGCAATACTTGATTGAATTAATTTATGAACAAATTTTATCATTGATATGACAGTTGAATTGCCACAATAAATTTGGATTGTAAGGCACTACCCATTGATTGTAAGTCTCTTGCTCAACTTAGTGACCATTTAGTTTCATTTTCTTCAGAGTACAGCCAGAAAAGCATCAGAAGAAAGCAGATTCCTATCCGCCCTCCATTTTCTAGCTTTCCAGTTCTATATTTAGGATAGGAATCGTTCTTCTGTTCAGTAGCTTGTAAGAAAGATTTGGAAAATTCTTTGGAAAATTTTTTGCCTATCATACATAGGGAGCCTTCTTTTAGGGGACCACATAGTTATGGATTATGCGTTTCATGACTAGATTATGGAGTTCTTTTTCTTTGTCTCTAGAAGGAGATTTTGCCGAAATTGCTAAATCATATTCTTCTGCTTTGAGTTTATGCTCTTGAACTATCCATAAAAGAAAGTACCCATGAAGTAAACCTCTCTTCTGGTACTCAATGGTATACAACCATGCTTGCAAAATACCAAATTAATATCAAAATACTAAATATGTCCTTTTCATATTTTTCATAATGTTTAAAACATTTAATCTGAATACTTTTATACTCTTTCAACAATATCTGATCGATAATGACTTACTTTTTCAGCAGTCAAATTATCAGGAAGATAGATAATCTATCTTCCTGTGACTGATTTAGTCTTGCAACCACATGGTACAATCTTTCCTGTCCATGTATTTTTATGCTTAACGAAGGATTCATTTTGACGGGACTCTGTTTGGTATTGTCTTTGTCCAGATAGCCATTTATCCCTGGAGTTACAGCTTTCATAATGTCATGACTTCCTCTACTTTTTTTCTTCTCTTTCATCAGAGTTCTAATTTATATATTTACTTTGCAATGAGAATAGTTTTGGTCTTTCATCTCAATTTTCGGACTGACGGCTAAACCTCACCCTTTGGGCATGTGGAGTTGTTGAAATACTGTTGATTCTGTTGCGCTTTATAATAACATTAAAAAATATCAGTGGTATTTTTTACAATAAAAGCAATTAAAAAAAATTATTATGATTTTCCCATGTCAACAAAAAAGAAAAATTAATAATAAAATAACTAAAATGAGATATTTGTAGGAAAAGCCGACATAAATATTGTCGCAATGTCTCATCTTTAATAATAATAATATAAATCTGTTCTGATGGATTCGCCACTAAGCGGTGTCTGTGAGATTGTTTACTACTAAAAACAAAATGGCCGTCGTACTAGAAATACGAAACACAGCATAAGCGTACCGCGACAAACTAACCGTTCACGTCTGTTTACTTATATTTTCGTATTTGGTTTCAATACAGTGTTTTTACTGATGTATAAGAATTAATGCTTCAGGTGATATTAATTCTATAAAAATGTCTTCTATAAAATGCAATTAACTATTGAAAATATTTATTATAAGTTAAATTACGCTAGCTAACTCTCATAGATTAAAAAGGGAAATAACTCTACGTCACTTTGTAAACGCAATTGATGTCGACAAATAATTATTCAAAATAAATTAAATTAAATATATTAAATTAATAACTTAAAAAAATTAACTTTAAATAATATTCTTAAAGGTCGCATAATGAAGACACGAAATACATCGATATACGATAACAAATAAATGTAGATTTATTTACATTTAATTAAAATCAAGGTTGTAAGAGTTTGTAGCGAAAGTGAATGAGTAACGTTACCTGCGTTACCTGCGTTTTCTTGCGTTGTAGCCTCAATATCCTTTGAAAGTTCGAACCCGGCCTGGCTATCGCCAGAACCGGGAGGTTTTTTCCGCTACATCTGCATTGTCCTGAGGTCCAGCGGAAAGAAATGAAATATATAAAATTGAAGTGAACGTAACTGTATCGCCCCTTGGTTGCAAGGCATGGTGTTACCAGAGTTGAAGAGCGATAATCGTGTTTACTTTAAGGTCCCCCGTTTGTGTCTGTGTGTCCGCGTGTGGAAAATTCAGTTCCCGTAATACCCCCCCCCCCCTAGTTAGTTGGAAGCTAGTGGAAAGAAGAGAAAAAATGGAGAAAAACATGCATATGTTTGTGTGTGTCCGCTGTGTACAGAACGAAAAAGAATTTTTATTAAGTGTCAAGGTGAAGAAAAGAAGTAGCGACGTTAAAGGATATCAGACAAAGAGTCCAAGGCTTATGTAACTGTGGAACGGCCTCAGGAAGATGTTGCGAATTTGAATGCGGTCACAGACGGTATTGCTGCGGAATCTATGAAGCGTGCGCAAGTATCAGCACAGTGGGGTGAAGTTAGTTCGCGTTGGTCAAGAGTATGCGCATACGGTCGCAGTGCGAGGAATGTTTCCATCTGTAGAAAGCGCGTTGTTCAGGTAATCGGCGCAACCAGTGTGTCGGTCGGATAATGAACGCCCAGTGATGAGTGTCTTAGTGTGCGTATTGCAGCTTACTCATGTTAGATGGGGAACTTCGATGAGGTGAGTCGTTGTGAAATCCACAAGTTTACAGTACTTGATGAGCGTCTTCAAGTTGCTTATCGCGTTTGTTGCTAGAAAAGGTTGATATCCCGTAAGATGTTGCTGGAAAGCTTAATATACCGTAACATGTGTAGGGCTGATATGTCGTAACATACTGCTGTAAAGGCTTGATATGCCGTAACACCTTGTTAAGACTTGTTGTCGCTTTCTCCCTTCCATAATTATTTTGACAACTGGAGTTGGAATAGTTGGAATAATAGAGTTTTTCGGTGGGCTTATTGCTACACGTTCTCCACGATGAAATAGAAAGCTGAAAATCGTGCAGGTGTGGAATAGGATACCTGTCTGAGATAGTCACTGCGTTAAGAGCACGGTAGCCTTCGCAGGGGCTCCAGTCCCCTTCCGATTTCTTAGGTACCATGTAAAGTGGAGATGACCACGGGCTGCTTGAGGGTCGTATAATACCGAGGTCCATCATGTGTTGAAATTCCGAGCGAGCTAGAGCGAGCTAGAGCGAGCTTCTCCGGGGACAAACGACGAGGCTTGGCATGCACTGGTGCACCACGGGTTGTGATGTGATGACGTACATGGTGTTTAACGTCCTCGGTGTGGGAGAATGGCTGGGTAAGCTCAGGGAATTTGCTCAACAATTCAGCGAAAACTGCGCTTGATGATGCTGTGGTACGTATGCTGGGTGCGTCACAGGAGAGCATACCGCAGTGGACAGAGAGTGATGTCCTTGTTTCGGCTAAACGACGCTTCTTCAGTTCGACGGAAAGCTGGAAGTGAGTTAAAAAGTCAGCACCAAGGATTTATTAATATACCGAACTGATGAAGCGAATGTCTTTAAATCCGAGGTGATGTCCCTATATATTCCTTGATTATAACAGATCTCGTCTTTATTTAACGAGTTGAATTTCGCACTATTATGTTATGTTTTCCTTCGGTTTTCAACTAATCCTGGATTGGATTGGTTCTATAAACAGCGCGAAAGTATATGAATAAATATAAATACATTTATGGGTGAGATCGTGAATTTTCTTACTTTTAAGACATGAGATTGTTGTTAGGGTTGTCCATACGTGCATCAAGTCTGAAAGAAATATGAAAACAAGGAAGAAAACGCTGGTGGTTGGTATTTTATATTACGCACGTAGGTCAGAGGGGAATATTATTCCTCCTGTAATTGGCCGAAAGAAGATGCTGAGTAAAAATTCGTTCAATGTAGAGTCTAATCTTTTTAATATTTGCCGCTTCTTCCTATAGATGTGGTACTTAGCAGAATTTAATGTTTATATTAACATTGTATTAATAGTGTGTACATTCCGTTCACTGATTTAAAAAACATAAATTCTTTCTGCGGAGATGGTTAATAAGGAGATGCGTTAAAGCGACATGTAGTAAACATATAGGTCTCACAATACTAATAAAAACTGAAATCTGAACGCTTGCCAAGATTTAGTGTAATCAAACACTATATTCCATTTAATTGATATCCCGAGTTTGGGTTACATACATACAAACACTAATTCATCATTTTAATATAGATATATACTCGATTATTAGTATCCTTAACGATCGGACAGAACATTAGGTTTCTTTACTAAACATCATTATAATTCAGAACTACTTTATTGTCCTGTGCTAGTACGTCAAGAACCATGGCTGAGTTGGGTCTGCTTTCTCTAAAAGAGGAAATTTCAAGGAAATGTCAAATTTACAATCGGTCTCTAGTCGTACGTACATTTCATCCAGACGAAATCATTTTAACGACGTTAGTTTTTGTATATTTTCCAAGGTGTCACTCTCTTCCCACATACATCGCCTATTATATCTAAATAGTCCTAGGGTTGGAATTGACTGGGAGTACTGAGTCTTACTTCGGCGATCTAGCGGAAACCGATCTGTCAGCGTAATCGTGCTCTATGAAAGACAGCAGAAAGGAAAACTAATCATTAAAAAGGCAGCAATATATGATAACAAAACAGCTGATCAGTGATTTAGTTTTTACATCGTTTTGCAGGAAGGTGCCACTATTCTTCCAGAGCACCTGAAATATTCAAATGGCCACCACACTTAACTCCTGTATGACAATACAATAAAGCATTATAAGGCAAAAATATTGTGCTATAATTTAACTTGCATAAGACTTTTGTAGCAGTAGCAACTATTATTAGTAACAACGTCAGCATTAGCGGCGGCAATCTGCCATTAATCAGTTTGACATCTAAGCTGGGCGATTATTGGCACAAACAACTTCGTTTTTGATTTGTCCAAGATACAAACTAAGATCCCAGGCGCTGTAAAAAACAGTGTTTGCGACTATCCTTCCTCTTTTAGTTTCGAGATGGCGTAGCTATCTGACTCTTTTACAGCGTGACTTTATGAGTAAGCGCGATTTGATAAAGACTGGTGCGTGAGTAATTGAGTTCTTTCCGATGTTGAGTGGGCGTTCTGGTGTCCTTGGGCTGTTTGTTTTATAGTATTTTCTAACTTTGCATCAGCTTACTATTTTCATATATAGGTGTTACTTTTGAAGTTTGGAATGATTTCCATTGGTCGAAAATACTTTGAGTTAACATGTTCCTGTGAAACTACTTGCTTTAGAAAGTAAGAAAGAAAGCGAATCCAAACTAAGCTGGAAATAAATGTTATGTTGTTAGTCTACCAGGAACTACTAACATGATCGATTATTGTGATGAAATTATAATGATCGATTATTGTGATGGTAAACGTATATTGTTAGCTAGATATATTTTAAAGATGTGAAAAGTTATGTTAAATGGAAATATTTACATTTAATATTTGTCATGTTGATGTTAAATTAACTGATGGAATTTAAACTGACCATAATATAAGTAAATATACGCGACAAAACCAAGAAAAAGATCTTCAGGCTACGTGTAGTAATGATGAAAGAAAAATATAGATTTTGAAGTAGTTACGTAGGAGATCAGTTTCGGATGAGGATTTTATGACTGAACGCCCAATGGAAGCCAGAAGGGGCGACTTAGCAAAATGTAATCTTATACAAAGGGTGCCTTCTCTGAAAAAGAACCCAGGAAAGAATAAATGATTATATTTAAAAATATAATTTCCGTCTAAGCGTTTTCATTTTCGGATAGAATCACCTTCAATATGGGATGCACGGAAGAGACGCATAGAATGTAGATTTGAGGTATGTTTTTGCTGGTGTTCTAACCGACAACGATTTTCCATAAACTGTTAATTTATGTATACATACACCAACACCCCATAGTGAAATACCCTAGAAGAATCACATATCAGAACGTTAACACTCCTAAGTAAAAAGAGACCTCTTATAGAACACACATCTGTTATATATACACCCGTACATATATATATACAAGACAAACATATACACACCCGTTATACGGCTATGATGGTTATATACACCTCTGTATACAATAGAACAGTTGGCGCCGTTTTAAAACCCCTTTATATTATATATCATCTGTTCTGAACCCCCCCCCCTACGTAACAGAAAGGGGGTCAACAATTAAGGGTATTTACTTTTTAATGTTCGTTGAAATTGTGATTAAGTCGATACAAACCCACACTTAATGTAAGATCCTGATATTTCTCCTATGGATACAGTCTAGAATGTATTATTTGTGAAGGCACTAGAGATCCATGAAGTTAAGCAGATAACATATAGTTAAAAGTATATCACCAAGAATAACAGTTATTACCACAATACTAGCGAAGCCACACGTAATATAAGGTTCTGAAAATATGTAATTAAAATGTATAAAACCTCTATATTCTTCGTAGGAACACAGTGTAGAATATGCTACCTGTGAAGGCACTAACTATCAATTCAGTTAAGCAAATACCGTATAGTTTAAAATATATCTCCACGAAAGGTATAAATAATCCCCCGAAAGATATAAAAAGAACATGTTCACCCCGATCCTCAAGAGTACTACATAACACATGTATTCTTTTGAAATCTATTTGAGAAAATATATAAAGAAATCATAAATATTATTTTCTTTCGTTGACGCATGAAATGCGATATCAAACTATGACAGAGCTCGGGCCAATTTCGCATGCTTATAGACGGGGAGGAGGCCATGTTCATAAGACCCGTAAGGTTTATGCGATTTTAATTCTTGGCTCCTCCCCTCGAATCGTTGGTCAGGCGAAACGAATTTGACAAAGGTTTGGCTTTAAGAAGGTCTTTCTATGAAGACAGACTTCGATGTAGGTAGCAAATAGATGGTGTGGAAAGGGCAACGCGCGTGAAGAGTGGACAATAGATGGACCGAATAGGGAATGAGTAACTCTGAAAATGGAGCGGAAAGAAAAAAAAGGGAGGGAAACATTGTAGAAAGGGGGGGGGCAAAAGAAATAAAAGAAGAATAGGAGTAGGGGGTAGAATACATCAAGAGAAATAATGGAAACATCGAAGAATGAGAAAAAGGAAGAGGTAGAAGGACGAAGTTCAAAGATGACAAAAAATGTCAAAATTAAATAATAAAACAATAAAACACGACTATAATAATAATAATAATAATAATAATAATAATAATAATAATAATAATAAAAATAATAATAATAATAATAATAATAATAATAATAATAATAATTGGAGCACTATGAACAATCCCGATAAACTTTGAAAAACGAACGGGAAAAACTGGAATCAGAGGAATGACTGTAAACATACAACGAACAACAATAATGAAAACAGCTGAAATATTAAGGAAAACCCTCGAACGGGGAAACTAACCCACACTAACCACAAGCGCAGACCAGACAAACTGCTATAGAGACAAAACATGAAACATTACATGGAACCAAGAACATTAAAGTTGCATATCTATAAGTTCTATAACCCCCGTTCTCCGATTATCACCTCACTGTCCTCCGCAAAGAGTGAGACCAAATAGCCAAGTAGTCAAGGAGGAAGGAAAAACCGATGAGTAAGCACTGATCAGATCTCCACTGTATAAGTGCGAAGAGAACTAGGACCTTGGGGAGGCTTATTGCCACTCAAATTCCAGTAAAGACTAATGACCACTGCCAACGAGAAATCAATGGCAAGCAGCTGTTGCGATAATGCGAATTTTTTTGCAAATAGTATCGAAAAAGTTTGAAAATACTGGACAATATGGGCAGACTTGTTGTCACTCAGCTTTCAGAGAACGCCACAGGCTGTGTCCAATGAGATGGTTGATGGCCTCTGTGAAAGCTCCTTGTGAGCCGATAATAATAATAATAATAATAATAATAATAATAATAATAATAATAATAATAATCTATTACTCAATGGAGATTTGATATCTGTCAGCCTGAAGCCGAAATGATGACGTTACTGCTACTAATGTACAAATTTCAATGCTCAATTCAAGCAGACTTAGTAGTGCAGTACATATTCGTTCTCAATGAAAAATTTTCACCAGGCATTACCTTCTTTTGGAGGATTCTGTAATATTTTTTCTATATGACTTAGTCTTCCCACCTCAAGGAGTAGTGTAGTATATTTTTCTTTTAATTTTATGGAACTATCCTCCTATGCATTACCTCCCCTTTACAATGGGTGAGTATCGTATGGCAAAAAGAAATGATCTCAATCGACTGTTCATTAGCAAACGCAACATTTATATGATGCATACTTGCAAAAATATTGCTTATACAACTACTACTACTACTACTAATAATAATAATGATAACGATGCTAATCGTGACAAAATGTATATCAATCATTTGCCTCTTAGTTATGTGTACACTTTTCACAATCATATTGTCTGAAAGTTATTTGAACCTAAACAATCTGCTGCCCGAAGAACAGGAAAGAGAGAATTAAAATGTAGTTCATCTAAGACGGTTTATTTATTTTAAAATAAGGCTATAAAAAGTGTTTGTAAATTGTAACTTGGTCAAATAAGATTTAATAAGTTCCGCTGACGGAAACACATACATTACTTTACATTGTTACTAATACTGGCTGTAGACAACGTTCTAAAAAGTGCGAGTCTCGAATATGAATGGAATAAGAAAATATTGAAAATCTTGTTAGCATGGCCCATCCTATCATAATAATACTTTGGGCATTTGTATCAGTTACGTATCGACAACGGAAGAATGAAATATATTAATAATTGCTAATTAATATGAATATTGAAATTTGTTACTGATAGCGAAATTGGTTCTATATTAAATCTATATTTGCTGCTGACGAAAATATTTGTTTTGTCACAAAAATATTTCGAGGAAGATAAGCTGTGTCTGCAGAATACTGGTGTAAATTATATTTACCGACATGTATTGATGCAGCAAGCTAGGCAGAATCAAATAACGATTTTTATGTTAAATGCTATTTAAATATAAAATAGGAAACCTTCCTACTGGATATTCTGCCCCAAAAACAAAACGAAAAATAATTTGTGATTTACTTTGCTTCTAAAATTTTCTCATACATGCGGTACGTTTATTTCTTTATTTTTTAAACTCTTGTTTTGTTGTGATTTTGGAGTAATTACATTCATAAAAATAAATTTAGCATTATGCATACACACACACACACACACACACACACACACACACACACACACACACACATATATATATATATATATATATATATATATATAAAACCACAAACAAGGTAAATGTTTCTCACATGCTTTTCCCGTTAGGGCCCCTCGCCTTTTTCTCTTTCTATTAAAAATGCTACATTGCCTAAAGTGTGTTTATTCATAAAATCTGAAGAAATACTGGTTTTTGAAAATTTTCAAACGATATAATGCTTGAAATTGTCGAACTAAACATTGAAACAATTGTAACGTAAAATGAAATACACTTTTTGTTGCCGTCAACACCTTGTCTTGAAGTCATAATTTTGCAAACACAGTATATATATATATATATATATATATATATGTGTGTGTGTGTGTGTATGTGTGTGTGTTTGTATATATTCTACAATGCTACAAGTACATTGAACGTGCTTTACTCCCCCTTTTATCACCATCTAACACAAACCTTGCTCGGATTTTATTCGTTAACACACATTAGGAAACTACAGCACTCAAACACTGCAATATACCTCGCCATTAAATTACAAACTCCGATCTCGGGTAAAGTACTACGCATTTTACTGCATTTTATTGATGTTTCTCTTATTTTCTCTTTTCCTTTTCTCCCTTTGCTTGTTCTTCTTTTTCGCATTTTAACGCCTTTGTTCACACGTTTCCAAATTCTTTCAAATAGTTACGCATACGCTAAAAATGTCCTTCACTTTTCCTGCAAACTATCGTTGATTCGAACGAAACCGATAAAGAAATCTCTCGTTTTCTGATGATTTTCAACTTTGTTTTTACTTTTGTCGTTTTCGTACATTCTGTGTTCACAACATTTCATTTTATATTTTATTCTGTAATTAATCTCCTCTCGTATACATTTGTATATTATATGCATGAAACAGTCATTATGAATACGAACATATATATATATATATATATATATATATATATATATATATATATATATTACATAGGCATCACCACTTATTAAGAGGTCACTCGATGATGAGAGTGAAAGAGTTTACAGTAGTTAATTGGACAATATAGTAATCGTTAGTAATGGAAATTCGTTACATTTGTAAACTTAAGTGGAACGGCTCATCAAGAACTTGTTTACGTTGGACTTGAAGACAATCATATATATATATATATATATATATATATATATATATATATATGACAAATACATGTTTGCACATATACTTTCTGGGTTTTCATGAACCAACCTTATATTAGAAAAAAAACGTAACCGTTCAAAGTGACGTCAAATATATATACGTCTGTAAAAATGTTACACATTTTATATTTTCATATCTAGTTATTATTTAAGGATTTTATTAATATTTTGACGATCGCCAAGTCTATGAAACTGCAGTAACATATTTAACTAAATCTTTTATTCGCTAGCAGTACATACTTGTGTTATGTGGTGGGTGTTATTTTTGGAAGTACCAAATACGGCACCAAACATTCGTATATGTTATGTACTTCTTATTCGAAGTGGACTGATGTGATTTGTTGTTGTTCATATTTGTGAGAGTCTTAGAGTTACAGAGACAGTCTTAGGAGAGATTCACATTGTGAAATATAGATACAAAGTACATATAAAGAGAGAGACAATTCTGTATATATATAATAGACAGTGTACATGTTACT
>NC_136490.1:96361611-96386611 GCF_053919585.1 Euprymna scolopes | reverse complement strand
TGATGTGCTAACTGTAATGTCACACAGGATTAGTGGATCTTTCGATGAGGACTTTGTTTTAAGAGGAATAGCTCTTGTCATATCCAAGACTTTTGATAGGATAAAGGTCTACTTCATAACATAGTCAGCTACGGAATAGCTAGAGATATCAACTCAACTATTAAATCCCATATCTCTGACAGTTGTCAATGGGCAGAAATCAAAAGCTCATAGTATCAACACTGAGATCTCTCAAGGTTCCATCCTGGTCCCAACTCTCTTCCTGATCTTCATCAAGGATATCCCAAATCACATTCTTAGATTATTCGTACACATTTATGCAGAGGACACCACAATTTACGAGAACACTTTAAAGACCAGCAATGATTAAGATCTTTCTGATTCTCTCTCTTCTGATCTTGAGCACGTGGTGCAATGCGAAATAAGGTGGCTGGTTAATTTCAATGCAGCTAAAACTAAGCTTTCTCTTTTTATCATAGTCGCTCTGACTCCCAATTAGACCCCACCTCGTTTGGAAACCAGCAAGTCTTGTAAAGCTTCTGGGACTGACCTTCACTCCTGATCTGAAATAAGCACATACATCAAATCTGTTGCCAAGATCGCTGGAAAAATGGTTGGGTCATTTTACCGCTCCAGTAGATATCTACCTGCTGATAAAATCCTCTATCTATATAAGAGCCAAGTACCCCATAAAATGGAGTAACGGTGCCACATCTAAGTAGGAGCTGCTCGGTCCGCCCTATCTTGCCTTGATAGAGTTCAAAACCGACTCTGAAACCTAGTAGATGTGCCCTTTTCTCTTCCTTGCAACCTTTTCCTAAAAGAGGACACGTTGCAAGCCTGTCTCTGCTCTATCGTTATTTTCATGGCACTGCTTGTCTGAGCTCCAATCTATGGTATCTCCTTGTCGGGCTTTGACTAAAAACACCCCACTAGATAGAACCACTATCAAGAATTTCTTTACTCTCTATCTGTATCTAAGTCTAAACTAAGATTTCATGAACGAAGTTTCCTTCATAAAACTGCCCGCTTGTGGAACACTGTTCCGATGGTCTGCTTCCCAGTCGATTATAATATCATAGCCTTAAAACCCAATATAAACAAGCTCTTGTCCTCTTAAATAATCAAATTCTTACCCAAATTACACCATTAACGATTACTACACTGCCACCTTATATTCATTAACACTTAATCATGAGTGGCCTTCGGGCATTGATAAGTGGTGATTTCCTTGTAAAAAGATGATATACTGTCTACTAAGAAGCAGTAAGCGACGCCACTTAAAGCACTGTTTTATTGACGAAGTACAAAAATTTGCTTTGCAATCTAGTGGGGTATGCGATGCCATTAGCACGTATTTAGCAGCAGCGGCATCTCGACATATACAAATAACCAAGTCGTGACGCGAGATGACATAAGAGCAGAAGAAGAAAAAGAAGAAAAAAGAGAAGATGAGAAAAACACGTATGGACGCTGAAGAAGAAAAAGCACGCGTCAACACGTTAGAGTATTTCTTAACCACATGACGGCAAAACAGGGACTTTTAAACAAAATGCAGGATTCATTTATCTTTTGAACTTTTAACAAGATTTTCGGACATCGCTGGCTTGGAAAATACATGTCAGGCGGCTAATCAAAAACCTTGATTCCAGTAAAGCAACCGGCCCTGACGGTATTCCAATTATAGTACTCAAAAGACTTCAACCAGAACTTGCGCCCATCCTTACAAAACTGTTAAAACGTTGTCTTAAGGAGAATTGCTTCCCGTCACCCTGGAAAATCTCATCAGTATGCCCCGTATTTAAGAATTCAGGTGATCGCTCATCTCCCTCTAAGTAGCGGCCAATAAGTCTCCTGTGCGTCATGAGTAAGTTGCTGGAATCCGTGTTAAATAGAGAAATAATCAACCATCTCAGCAAAAATAACCTTCTTAGTGACACGCAATATGGTTTCTGTTCTGATAGATCTACAGCAGATATGCTTACAATTATATCTCATAGGATTAGCAAATCTCTCGACGGAGGTTACCTTTCTAGGGCAATTGCTCTTGATATATCAAAGGCCTTTGATAGAGTGTGGCACGAAGGTTTACTTCACAAGATCTCCAGCTACGGTATAGCTGGAAATGTCGTCTTAATTATTAAATCATTTCTCTCTGATAGGTTAATAAGAGTAGTGGTTGATTGGCAGAAATCACAAGCTCTCAGTGTTAATGCTGGAGTCCCACAGGGGTCCATCCTGGGCCCAACTCTCTTCCTGATCTGCATTAATGATCTTTCAAATCACATCCTAACATCATTCGTAGACATTTATGCTGATGATACTACTATTTATGGTAGCACATCTAAGATCGTAAACAACGAAGTTCTCTCTGATTCCCTCTCCTCTAGTCTTGAGCAAGTGGAAAGAGGTGGCTGGTTACTTTTAATTGATCCAAAACCAAGCTTTTATCTTTACATCATCAACGCTCTGATCCCCATCTGGCATCAATTGGAATGGATGGCTCTCGTCTAGGAGAAGGCCCATGTTTTGACAAGCTTCTGGGCCATCAAGTATGTTGCCAAGGTCTCCTGATCTTAAATGGAACACATACATTAAATCCGTTGCTAAGGCCGCTGGAAAAATGGTAGGATGCTTCTATCGATCCAGTAGATATCTCACTGCCGATGCAATTCTCTATCTATATAAGAGCCAGTTGAGTCCAGGGATGGAGTACTGTTGCCACATCTGGGCAGGAGCTGCTAGAAAGGACTTATCCTGCCTTGATAGCCTTCTAAATAGACTTCGTAGCCTCGTAGGGGATGTCCTTTTCTCTTCTCTGCAACCTCTTTCTCATCGAAGAGATGTTGCGAGTTTGTCTCTACTTTATCGTTATTTTCATGGCAAGTGCTCCCCCCTCGCCAAACTTTCACAAGAAACACCCGTCTAGCTGAAAACACTATCACTAATTTCCCCCACTCTTCATCTGTGCCTAAACCTAAGCGTAGATTCAACAAACAAAGCTTCTTTCTTAGAACTGCACGCCTGTTTTCCTGCTTTCCAGCTGGCTACACTATGGTTGTCTTCAAGTCTAATGTAAACAAGTTTTTGATGAGCCGTTCCATATAAGTTAACAAATTTACCGAATTTCAATTATTATTGTCCTACTATACACTCTTTAACCCTTATCCTCGAGGTGCCTCTTGGTCTTGATAAGTGGTGATGCCTATGTAAAAAAAAAAAAAAAAAATTGTGGAAATGACCGGTAAGAAATTCCTTTTCTTTGAACTGAATAAAAAACGCATATCGAATTTCTTTCCTTTGCTTTTTGCGAAACTCTACACATAAAGTACGCAAGAATATTTCGAGCCGTTACAAAGTCTACACTTCCTTAACGCCTTTACCTAACGAAAGAGACGCTAATAGCCTTTTTCTATTCTATCCTAATTTTAAATGATGGATGGTCGGCTGAACTACAAGCCGACAACCTAATATAGAAAAAAACTCGTCTTCCTAAAACTTTCTGTCCTTCTTTTCTGTACCTAAAACCGGACGCAATTTCTATAAAATGAGTTTCTTTGCAAGACTCTTTATATCTGTGGAGGATAATAGCACGGGACTGCCCCTGATATACTATAAGATGGTGGTTGTCAACTTTTTTATTTTCCAGTGCAGTTAGTGACACTTATCGTGCCATCCATTTTAGTTATTACATTTTATCAACCTTTTTCAATTCTCTCAGAATATGGCTCATCACCCAGGTAAAAATCCAACTTAATTAAGCTTTTTCTTCGAATCGTTTTTTTTTAACTTATTAAGTATTAATAAATCATAACGTTGACAAGAAAGTTATTGCATTTTTAACTTTAAAATTCAGATGAAGATATTTCAGTTCAAACAAAAATTTATCGATCGAAATAAGCACCATCAGAATCAACCAACAATTGTATTTAAGCCAGTAACGTAAAAATCTTGCGTTCTGGTGGCGATGAAGTCGCTAAATGCGTTTTTGATATCGCTTAGGTTTTTGAAGCATTTCTCACACAGAAAGTTGTCAAGATGCTTCAAAACGTTGTAGTCGGTAATTGATACGTTTGGAAAGTATAGCGGATGAGGAAAAGTTCCGCAGGCCAATTCATTCAAGTTCTGCAGGGTTGGTTTAACAATGTGCGGTCGAGCATTGTAGTAGAAGAGAATTGTGCCTTTCTATTGACTAATGCTGGGTGTTGTTGTCAAAGTTTCTGATGCTTTTCATCTATTTGTTGACAATATTTCTCCGCCGTAATTGTTTTGTCTGCATTAAAAAAAAAAACTGTAATGGATGAGACCGGTCGCAGACCACCAAACAACTAGCATGCCCTTTTTTTAGGACAACTTTGGCTACGGGAAGTGTCGTGGAGCTTTATCGGCGTCTTACCACTGAGTTTAACGTCGCAGGTTGTTGTAAAGAACCCACTTTTCATCGCAATTCACAACCCGGTCGAGAAACAGGTCGTTCTTGTTGCATAACAGAAAGGACGATTACGTTTATTACCGGCGTGTCTTTTGGCTGTCGTTCAATTCGTGAGGTATTCATTTATCAAGTTTTTTGTCTTTGCAATCTCTTGTTGTTAGAAATCGTCGTATACGTTATATCTGATTCAGAAACAAGTTCTCAAACAATTATGCGTGGATTGGATTCTACTAAGTTTCTTAATTGATCGTTGTCAACAACCGATGGCCGACCATTACGCCGATCATCTTCAAGACTCCTGTCGCCGCCACGAAATTTCTTAAATCCATATTGTGCTGTGCGTTCAGAAGTGGTTCCTGAGCCAAACTCTTTGTTGATATCGCGAGCTGTTTCAGCAGCTTTTCAGCCTAGCTTGAATTTACATAAGAAAACTGTGTAAATTTACTTTTTTTCCATCTTGTCTTCAACGTCCTAAAAAGAAGACATAATTGGTTTAAAACGATTGTAATATAAACGATTAGATAAACCGAAAAAAAAAAAACGGTACTTAAATGATATATAATCTAAAGGTATTATAACGAAAATTTATTTGAAAATACATCATTTGAAATCAAAATTAAAAATTCCGCCAGAACTTTATCCTCATCCGCATCTATTCTTCAAAATATCTAGACGGTCATCTTTACTTTCCTCGTGTGTGTATACATGAAAGAGTCATGTTTTCTATATGTGTGACAGAATCACGATGAGATTCATGCGATTTTGTTATGATCCAGAATAATGTTATTATTTTACCATGGGATTGAAAGATTTTCCAGTCAAGCTAATGACCCAATATATCGTTCAAGCTAATATTAAATGATCGATAATTTTTAGATTTATTTCATTATATATATATTTTGGGATCAATGGCCAATTCAAATCACTCTATACTATCGCAGCAGTCGTTTATCATTAATTCTTGGCCAGTAACGACCATTGGTCTTGTAGGAAATTAGAGTGACACTAAGCCTCCTCGTATATGTATCAATACACTGAAGTCTTACAGTGATGATATAGTTATACTCTTCCTACTCAGTCTTCCCACGTTCTTTAACCTTCCATGACAATCTTGTGTGGTGTGAGTCGAGTCTGGTGCCATCACATTGTTTTTATTTGTGGGGTTAAGGGAGATTATTATTATTATTATTATTATTATTATTATTATTATTATTATTATCATTATTATTATTATTATTACTATTATTATTTTTATCATCATCATCATCATCATCATCATCATCATCATCATCATCATCATCATCATCATCATCATCATTATTATTATTTCACTCACTACGAGTTTTCATATATCATCATCAGAGATTGCTCACTAACAACAACAACCTGCGGTTATTATTATTATTATTATTATTATTATTATTATTATTATTATTAAAATTTGTGGGACGCAATATCACGAAACTACTTTCCAGTAACTAAGACCTTCTAGAATGATCTGGAATGTAAAAAAAAAAGTGAAAACTTAATGTTTAATAATGAAAAACAAAGGCTGTCCAAATATTTATCTCACTATTAATTTTAGGAAATGTTTAATAACTGTTTATTTTCTTAAAAATCTTCTTTTCTCATTTCTCTATATTTTAGTCATGTGAAAGTTTTATTTTTTATTTTGTTTGATATAATTTGTACAAAATTGTTGATAAATTTATATTTTTGCTTTGTCCAAAGGCTTGTTTCTACCTCACTATATATATATATATATATATATATATATATATATATATATATATATATATAGCGTAAGACGAAAAGAGAGAGAGTTCAATTCCACAAAAGGATACTTATCTGGATAATGCCAAGCTCAACAATTATTATTGGAGCTTATATAATAGGATAACAAGAGTATGAAATGAAGTCACAAAACTATATATTGGTAGATATAGAATGGATCATTTATTGAATAATGGAATACAAGCAAAATTTTGGGGACAGACGAGATTTTTTATGCCAGGGCATTTCGAAGCCTAATGCTTCTCATCAGAAGAGTAGAGAAAGTGGTAGGTAGCATGGAGGAGATGCTCGTCTAGCGTAGGGTTCATTAGGGGAGAAAAAGATTGAGGAATTATAGAATGTTGGAGGAAGCTTTATTGAATTCTAAATAAAAAAGGAAAACCTTGTTATATATAATATGATATATAAAATTGTATATGGTCTTTAACATAGTGTTGAGTTTAAACGGTATAAGTTTTAGGGTTAAATTGGGGGTATATTGTGGTTGCGTACTAATTTATTTGAACGGTTTCTGGGGGTTCTATTATCTATGGAGTGGTATTTTTGACAGGTGCAATCTAAACGGCAAATAGCAGCTATAAAATCGACTATAATTTTTTTTTTGTGAGGGGGGATTAAATGCAAGGTTGTAATATTGATTAGATAATATGTGGCAATAATTTTAAGTTTTTTATTGCAGCATATTACCTAATCAATATTACACCCTTGCATCCCCCCCCCAAAAAAAATTATAGGCGATTTTATAGCCGCTATTTGCCATTTAGGTTGCACCTGTCAAAAATATCACTCTATAGATAATAGACACCTCACAACGTAGAGGGCATACAAGTGATTGCAGTTCGTCGGAAGATTCACCGTTAAAGTACTTGTAGAACAGGCAGAGGGATACTACATTGCGTCGTTGGGACAGAGGCTGAAGCTTGGATAATAGTTCAGGACCTATTAAGTTGGCGACTCTCCTTTGAACCTTGTCTAGGAATGAGAGACTAGTAACAGATGGACCGGCCCAAATATGACAACAATATTCCATACATGGGCGAATGGTGGCCTTATAGAGCTACAGGATACTTTCAAATGTTAGTAGCTTTCTAGCACGGTAGAGAGAACCTACCTTTTTCGCAGCGGTCCTGACAATGCTCTCAATGTAATTGTTCCAACTCATGTTTCCTGTGAACGGTATGCCAAGGAGTTTAAAAGATGTACTTTCAGATAAAGAGTCTTTGGCTATTACTATTGGTGGTAGAGAAGGTTTCTTGTAGTTATTGAAGAAAACAAGTTTAGCCTTGACAGTATTGAATGTGACCATCCATTTTTGTCCCTATTCCACTACAGATTGGAGGTCATCCTCTCGTGTTTCTGCCATTTCTTTTGATATGGGCTCATTTTTTTCCCTGTCGTGTCTGTTATAGAGCGTGGTGTCATCAGCATATATACCCATCTCAAAAACAATTTTGTCAGAGAGGTCATTTATGAATATTAGGAATAATAGAGGTTCAAGGATAGACGCCTGAGGCACTCCCGCATTTATATTTATTTTAGTGTATGACCATCGATGAAAATCTAGATTTTTCTCTTATGTAAGAAGGGTTTTATTATGTTAATTATTCTTCCAGTGATACCGTATGATCTGATTTTCCTGAGAAGACCTTCGTGCCATACCCTGTCAAAAGCCTTAGATATATCTAGAGCTACCGCTCTACCCTCCTCTGCTTTGTCAAGTGAATGGTATATACGCTCGGAGATTACAGTAAGAATGTCTGTTGTGGAACGGGCTTGCCTAAATCCATATTGGTGGTCGGTAAGAAGTTTAGCATCTGTAAGATGATGGACTAGAGCTTAGTTAATTATGGACTCAAATATTTTGGCAAAAAGTGGGAGGAGGCTAATGGGGCGGTAATTTGCTGGGCCAGTTCTTTACATGTGAGGGTACCAGATTGGTTAAAGGGAAAATTATTCCCAACTCGCATTTAGGTAAAACTGCACTTTCGTAAATAATTGAATTCATTCAAGACGTATCGCAAAAACAAAACACACACACACACACACACACACACACACACACACACACACACACACATATATATATATATATATATATATATATATATATATATATATATATATATACTAGCAAAAGTACCCGTCGTTGACTGGGTTCAAAAACAGCCTACAGAAAATGGACTCTGATTTATGAAAGTATGATAGGTTATGAAAAGGAAGGGTTGTAAATTTAGGTTGAATTTAGGGGTAACAAAACCAAAGCAAAATATTGTGAAAGTAAAAATAAAATAGATAAACCCCATAATTTATTATACCATACCTGTTCACGCTGAAGCACTTACCACAATATTCTGTGGATCTATATTACGAAACCTTGTTAAACTTTGTGACATATTTCCATTCTATGGAGGTCAGGTGCGAACAAACACCCCATAATTTTATTATACCCTATTTCTTCAAACTGAAACATAATTATCAAAGTATACTTACGCAGATAGATATGAAAAGTCTTTATTAAAGTATGTGCCTATTTCCATTCTCTGGAGGCAGGCGCGAACGCAGACCCCACAATTTTATTATACCATCCTTATTTAAGTTAAAACATACTTATCAAATTATTCTTATGCAGATCTATATCCAAAACACTTGTAAACGTTTTTTTTTAAATTTTTAAATTGTTTATTTCCATACTTTGTGGACCAGGCGCGAACGCAGACCCCACAATTTTAATGAACCACCGTTCTGCCAGATCAAACATACCCATTCCTGTGTCTCGATACATCTTCTATCATTATATGCAATCAGTTTTTTTTAAATAGTCAACCATATAGGAGCCTATTCGTGACCACACACACACACACACACACACACACACACACACACACACACACACACACACACATATATATATATATAGGTTTTCTTTCTCGAATCTTTTTAAAAATTGAGTTCACCAGCAAAAATATATGCTTATCTTTAATTACATTTTGCTAAGTGTTTTTCCTCTGAGGAGAAGAGCCTTTCCATGAAACTGTATGGAATAAGGAACCCTTCCCCGTTATTTCGTATTCCTTGTTTTTAATAAAATATTGTAAATTTTATTCGACAATATCTTGACTTTTTCTACTTATATTAGGCTCTATCACTGATACTAAGCCTTTTAAATCTGGATGAGGTTGTTGGTCTATAGGTACTTTCAACGCAGGCCACAGTTTTAACCCCCCCCCTATATGTAATACGATGTAATTGTAATTTAATTTAATATTATCATCCTAACTTTTTTTTAACATTTACTAGAAAAAGCTTCAAATAAACTGCGAATATGTGTCTTAAATTTTTTACAGCATACAAAAATAATGAAAATGCGAGAAAAAATCGTGCTTACATTATCAATGCTTTAAAACAACGTTCCTATGTAGTGACGTATTTTAAGCCGTTCACACACCCATGTTTTAAAAATCTTGTAAAAATCAAATAATAATCATATTTTCCTTAATTTTTCGATATTCAATCATTATTAAATAAACTTACATATTACAAGTAGGTTTCGTTAAATATCTTAGCGGAAATATATATTTTTAGGTGTTCTATCGCCCCCCCTATATTTCATGGTCTGAAAACTAAACAAAATAAATGTAGGTTGATAAAAATTTCAACATTTTTTAAAGATGAAAAGATCAAATAATTAAAAAAATAGTAATTTATACATATATATATATAAAATCCTGTTATTTATTTCACTTACTTCAAAGTTGTAAATAAAATTGGATATAAATTCAATATTATGTTAAAAAAACCCAAAAGACAACACTCTCTGGATAATTTTTTCTCTCGTTAATATAATTATTCGAATTACTAAAAAAAAAAAAAAAAGAAAAAACAATTCTAAAAAATAATTATTTTTAAAAAGCTTTAAATGATATTAAATTCAAATATTACGCGATATGAAGTTTAAATGGATTTTTTTAATAACAGGGTTCCAATAATAAAAAATATATTCATATAAAAGAATATAAGACTATTGAGATGATAAAAATTGTAAATTCAAAATCAACCTTAAAAAAATTCGTTTTGACTTTATTATGTAAATTGATAGAGGGTGATTCTTATGTTTGGCGCTTTTTTCAAAAATGTACGGAGGCTTGTAAAGTACATTATTTTTAAATACATGTGTCAACAAAATACGTTAAAATTATTTTTATTTTATTAACTCTAGTCTGTGTAGTTCGTTAATAAAAATGTATTTGTTTTACAAAAGGTAAGTTTTATATTATTTTTTATCCATAGCAAAAAAAAAAAAAAATAAATACTCCATTAATAATTATAACGCGAACGCTTATACATAGAAATTAACACAAACACACGAAATGATCACGTCACTATTAAAATTTGTACTACTGACGTTTTACACATCGCCGTGGAGGTACCTATTGATCTATAAATATAGACGTCTATATCTATACTAGCAAACGGCCCCGCATTGCCCAGTCGTAAAATACGCTTAAATATGATATTTTGATTAATGATATTTTATGATATTTTAATTAATCGTATTTATTATTATATTATATTGGACCCAATGCGCCACTACCGAGAATCGAAACCAAAACGTTTAGCTTGAGATTTACTTTTCCCTTTGATGTTAATGCCTGAGCTATGAAAACATGTTCGCTGCAAGGCTAAAAATTAAAATATGAGAGAATAGCTATTACGTTACGCATGCATATCCGTAATGCCGTCGTTCGACCGTCATCTGGCAAATTTAATTTTCCTAATTTTCACACTTTTGCGCCCATTTTACCCGGTAAAGCCCCAATATAAAGTTTTGCATGGGTTCGATTACCCTATAAATTAAGTTTCGTGACTGTAGACCAAAAGCTGACAAAGGAGTGTTGTAGGCAACATTTTTTAAACAAACAAATATATATATATATATATATATATATATATATATATATATATATATGCATACATAAATATATATAGAAAGAGGTTTGCTATAAACTTTTTAACGCAAATATTACACAAGTATAAATCATATAGAATATCTGCATGAATATAATTACATGCAGCCTTTGCGATTGAAAATAAAAATCACTCGACCGTCGGTCGAGTGTGAGGTAAAACTTACTCGCCCCAAAATATTTTTACTCGTCCGACTTTGTTTTTGTTTTAGTCAATAATAGTAAATAATTTTACAACAATTCAAAAAATTACCGTGTGTATAATCTAATAAGAACATATTTGTTTAACTTTTGTAAATTAACTATTTTATTACTACAAACATTTCAGTAAATATTCAACAAAACGTTAAAATACAACACCAGTTTCTTTATATAGCATCATTTATATTATTGTTCCATAGAAATAAGGATGATTTCTTTGGATGCTTGACGGAGCGATGCGTTTTTTTTCCTCTTTCAAATGTTCGTCTTTACTTTTGTAAGCATGAAGTGTATTTAGTTGCAGCGTTGAAGAATTTTATTTCCGAATGAATTTCAAAATCAGAGGGCTACGTGAAGGGGGCATGCTGACTACACGACGAATGTGCAAATATTCCCTCTTGTTGACCTTTAGTGTGACCAATCTTTTTTCAATACGATATTCCAACGGTCTCACAACTAGAGATGAAAGAATTCACAAATGATGAGACATAGGTCATTCTAAGTCACCTCATATTTGAGAGTCGTAAAATAAATGAGTTTTTCCAGTTTCTTTATTTTAAGAAATTTTATCGACTGACGGGCGAGTGATTTACAATTTTTAGTCGCCCCAAGAAATTTTCAATCGACTGTGGCGACCGGTCCTGTAAAGTCTCAAAGGCTGATTACATGTAATAGTTGACTAATGGTGATCATTCCATAAGAAAAGGGGGGAAAACTAATAGAGGATTAATCAAAATGAATGTTTAAAAGAATATGTAAAGTAGCTAGATCTTTTGCAGATTAATGCAGTTCCATGACCCATATATAACAAAGTTGTATTCTCTTTTTAAATAAATAGAAAAAGGGGTTTTAATATGAATACCAATAAAAAAATATAGCAGTATAGATTTATGCACTTTCGAATTCAAAACGTTTTTAATAATCCTTTCTCATCTTGCGAATTTTGCTCCTATTACTTTCTCTCTCCCTCTCTCTCTATGATTCATCTATAATATAAAGCTGAACGTCTCTGTGTGTGTCTGGTCACGAATAGGCTCCTATATGGTTGACTATTATAGAAAACTGATCCCATATAATGACAGAAGATGCATCGAGACACAGGAATGCGTCTGCCATCTGCCATATGATGATTCATTAAAATTGTGGGGTCTGCGTATGCGCCTGGTCCGCAAAGTATGGAAATAAAAATTAAAAAAAAAACGTTTGCAAGTGTTTTTGATATAGATGTACATAATAATACTTTGATAAGTATGTTTTAACTTAAATAGGAATTACACACACACACACACACACACACACACACACACACACACACACACACACACACACATATATATATATATATAAGGGGGTTAGAGCAATTTTCTATACAGCTAAGTGTATTTTAATATCATAGTAAAAATACTAATTTACTTAAAATACAGGAAAAGAATAATGCTCGTAGTAAAGTCGATGCATCAAAGCTCAATAGGCAAATATCCTAGACCTACTTTTATATTTGGTAAGGTAATTGATAATTTATAATTCAAAATTAAAATTAAAAATTAAAAATTAAAATCCGTTTCATAAGAAGGAGCACAACAAAGCCAATAAATTGTACGATCGTTTCGGAAACGATGCTTTTTATTGTGACAGACATTGAGTCAAGGACAATAATTTTAGCATATAGTTTTTATGTAAACAAAGTCTCCTCATCAGCAAAATATTGGGTGGAGTTTTTAATAAAAGACATCATAAACAAACCTAGCGTTTAAGTAGTGCAGATTAATCTGGAAAATATTAAAATATAAGGAAAAATAGTTAATTAATAAGTAAAGTGATATTGGTTAATAATGAAAGTTAGAATAAAATTACATAGCTGTGTTTAGAGTAAACGTTAGAATAAAATTACAAAGCTGGTTTAGATTATGTTTAACGTTATAATAAGATTCTATTAAGAGAATTTCAACAAATATATATATATATATATATATATATATATATATATATATATATATATATATTACCTTAAAATGATTCATCCTTTGAAAGCCGTAATAATCCTAGGAGCAATTCATTTAGATGTTGTCTGTAGGTTCTACATGCTCTAACTACTTAATTTCAAATTGAAACGGCAAAAGGGAAGTTCCTAACGGTTAGCTTATTTCATCATCGCTTAATTTAGGTTTAAATAAAAATATAAATATTCAAAATGAAGGGAGGCAAACTTGTTTTGTCTAGTAATATGGTCAAAGGGGGATAATTCGTCCTTATGCTGTTTTTTCGTATAGCATAAGAGAATTTTATTGAGTAAATTTAGTAATATAATAATTGTTTTATTTATTTATTTATTTATTTGTTGGAATTAATAAAATTAGTAACCTACAAGGGTTAAATTTGAATAGAGATTTAACTAAGATACTGAATAATGGTAAGTTTGTTAATAATAATGAGGATCCACATTTTATTAGTAAATATATTCTATTACAAAATCTAGGATGTATTATTAATAATAAAGGGTTTTATGAGCTATGGTGGTTTATATTTGTTAAATTTAAACCAGTGTTTATGAATGCATGGCGATAGTAGTTCCCCCTTGAATTTAATAGGGTGGTTTTGTTTTCAGTATCGTCATATTGCAAAATCTTGAGGGTTTCAAATCTGCAAAGAGTACAGGCTCTGTTTCCCGGGGTATACGATTTATATGACCCTACTATTTCCCATTTTAGATTGAATGAAACATTCTTATCATTGATTTGCCAAATATGTTTAGATAGAGAGGTTTGGTTCTTGAGGGAGGATTTTTTAAAAGTGCTTATGGGTTGAAATTCCATGTTTGATAAGACCAGATGTGGAGCCAAGGTAGATTGCGTTTTGTATAATGTATTTATGTCAGGTCCGTTAGGGGCGGCATTGGTCTAAACTGTGTTGGATTGTATTTGATTGGTAGATTGGTTGTTTGATCGTGTGGTCGAGCTATGGTTGTCACTAACATCATTAAAATGTGTGCTTTATGATACCGTGCAGCTACAAACTACATTTTTTTTTATTTTGCATGTACCTTGTAGAGGGCATCTATTTTTTCTTCTGCAGTTACAGCCTGCTATATTTTCTGTATCCGTGTTTTGTATCTTATTGATTTTATTATTGTTCGAACTAATTATCTTCTGATGTATGTTTGGCATAGTTGAGTACGATACTTTGAACGTGTTCTTATTGAAGATTTTATTGTATCTATGAGGGGCTTTAAAGTTTTCGTCTAATATTTTAAAAAATTCCCTGGCTATGTTTGTCTTCAGATTTTTGTAGTAAGGAGGGTTGAACCATAGGATGTCCCTATGCCTGTTTTTACACTTACGGATTTTGGTTTGTTGTTCATTTGTGTTCATGGCTAATACTTGTGGTTCGATTTTGATTTGTTTTGCATTTTGGTCATTTTTTGTTATTAGTCCGCGGGATGACATTGTCATATTATACGTTATTATGCTTTTTGTATGTTTATTTTCAATGTAGTTTTTATTTCTATCATTTTTATTTAGGAATTGGATTTGAGATTTGTATCCTGAGTTTTCAAGGGCTTCATTATAGTATTTCTGGTTTTTGTTAAATATAGATTTTTTAAATGATAGTCTAGAAGTTCTTAGAGAGACATTGGGGAATATTGATTTCAATATTGATTTAGGGTGGTTTGATTCGCTATGGATGTATATCACAGATTGGTTAGGTTTATGGTAGGTTCAAAAGTAGAGTTTTTAAGATCCAAGGTTATGTATAAGAAATTAATTACTTTTCTATTGGGGTCGATTTTAATAGTAAGACCATAGTTTTTAAATAACTTATGACAGGATTTACTAGTTGCTTTTTCGCAATTTATATTTGTGGAGTTTATTACGAAAAGTGTATCATCTCTGTATAAGCCTCCCTCAAGTTTGAATCGTTTGTGGAGTATAGAATGAATTTACTGTAAAAGGAAAAGGCCGACCAGGTCGGTGACCTGAGCCGAGTCTGTCGAGCCCTAATGAAGTGGTCAAGGGTATTATTTCTGGTCCAATACTTGTTATCAAATGTTATTAACGATCTTCTAGCTAGTAGAATTAGTTTAATTTCGTCCTGGGTTTTATTGGTTATTTTTCGTGCCATTAATAGAGATTTGTTTAGAAGAATCGGCGATATTGATTGGTTATATGATTCAATGTCAAAAGAAAGAAATTTAAGATTATTTTTATTTTGTATGTTAGAAAACCAATCAATTACCTGGGTAGAAAATTGCCATAGGGTGTATTTTATTGCTGATTCAATTTTGGAGATAATTCTATCTAGTATGTTTTTACGAACAAATCATATATCAGATTTTGAGGGGCAGATGAGTCTAATAGAAGGGTCTATATTAAAACCTTGTTTGTGGTCTTTTAAAGTAAAACTCGGGGTACCTAGTACTGATATTTCTGTGTATTTATCTATTTTAAGTTTAGTTAGAATATTTTTGTCTCGTTATTCATTCTATTTAATGCTGATTTGTTTACTGTTTTGTAGTTTTTGTTAAGTTCCTTATATATTAGATTTTTGTATTGGATATAGTCCATTGTATTTACTCTAAACACAGCTATGTAATTTTATTCTAACTTTTATTATTAACCAATATTACGTTACTTATCTACATCATTAATTAACTATTTTTCCTTATATTTTAATATATTCCAGATTCCTCTGCACTACTTAAATGCTAGGTTTATTTATGATGTCTTTTATTGATAAAACCCACCCAATATTTTGCTGATGAGGAGACTTTGTTTTCATAAAAAAAACTATATGATAAAACTATTGCCCGTGACTCAATGTCTGTCACAGTAAAAAAAAAACATCGTTTCCGAAACGATCGTACAATTTATTGGCTTTGTTGTGCTCCTTCTTATGAAACGGATTTTAATTTTTAATTTTTAATTTTAATTTTGAATTATAAATTATCAATAACCTTACCATATATGATGATGATGATTATTGCAAGTGTCACTCTCTCATACACTTAAAGTCTATGAGCTCAAAAATGACTTTTTTTTAGTCCTACCGCTGAATTCACACGCTCAAGCAGGCATGACACTGAAGATGGCCATTGAGATCAATTATTACATGCTTCCAGCATTTCAACTTTTCCATCGCCACAGGACCACTTTTATAGACAAATGCCTAAGGGAGTATCTATACACAGATGATGTTACAGAGTCTTAGCTTTGTACGACAGCTAAGTCTCTCTCTCAGTTCAAAATGTTGCGATCCAGCAACAAGCAAGAGCAAGATAGCCAGCAACAAGTTAAACTGCAGACCAGCTTAATGCGGGTACTGGTCTCCCGCTTTATGGTTTTTAAAATCAGAGATTTGCTTCTCCTAGAAAGGTTGTCTTCACCACGGCTTACAGGAGTCCTCTCCACTCCAACATCCACACATACACACAAACACACACGGTGGTAGTTGACCGTTGACCCCGAAAAAGGGTCCATTCTCCCTTTGGAAGGTCTTGTTTTTAATCCTTCAGGGAGACTAGCCACCCTCCTCACCAAACAAGTCTGGTGGGCGTACCAGTTTAGTCGCCGGTGACCCGACCATGAGGCAAGTAGTACTGGGTTACATGGTACCAGTAGCATATGACATGGTACCAGTAGCATATGACATGACCTTACCATATATATATATATATATATATATATATATATATATATATATATATATATAGTGTTTGATTTCCTTTTATTATAAATCCCATTTTCGAAAGAAAGGAGATATATAGAAAGCTATTTTCCGATTATTGGTTTCTTCAATTTTCCCACATACAGAGCTCATCAATGAAATATAATTATATAATACTAATTTTCATCATCAACTTAACAATGAAATTAACATTTATGTATATGTCTACATTTGGCCATGAATTGGTTTATGGATCGTCGTTATAACAATTCGACATCATTCACATTAAATGTTACATTCTTTTACGAACAGACAAAGCGTAATCACGTTAGAGAGACGCACGCTTAAAAACGGACAAGCACGCGTCTCTCTTATTATTATTATAGGTCTCTATCTATCGACTCTTTCCGAGGGGCTATATTTGTTCAGATATGAAGAATTTACCACCGGGGTTGTAAGCCCTCTTCAAATCACGTTAGTGGTATAATTTTCATTTCTTTTTTTTCAAGCGCATGCAATTATTTGAATACAATGTCCATAAATTGACCTATCTTATTCAAGTACGTCCCATCCTTGCAATCCTACTCCGCGCTTACGCCCCCGTATTTCCATAACCTCTGACCTCGTCATCACACCCAATAAGCACAATCAAAAACAAATGCGTAGGAAGTGAAGACAGAAAAAAAGAACATAATTCAAGTAGATATATCGTCATCCAGAAGCAAACTGTTTCGATGTATCACAGAACCGATGTGTGATTAGATAGGGATTTCTTCAGATTGAGGTTAAAACCCGATCGGCTTTTTTTCGATTGTCCGGCTTCTATTCACAGCGCTATCAACGCAAGTCATGACACATAAAAAAATCTTACTGTTTAGTAGGCACCGCCAAAACTGGGGGGGGGGGCAGGTCAGTACTTTTTGACGGACCGTCTTTTTAAAAATCTACCAAAAATCAGGTAATTATCCGATCAATACGAAATTTTCAGCGATTATTAGGAGAAGAATGAACTTTATAACAGTGTACTTATTTTTCATAAACGATATTTGTATATATATTTTTTTTGCTTACAACCCCCCCTTGTTTTGAAGTGGGAACAAATATGCTTAAAATAATCATCTGAAACTGAACAAAACATATTGTGTTGTTGTAAGGGACAGAATTATAGATTAAAAAAAAATTGTTTGCATACCTTATTTTGACGTCTGAATATCAGAACTTCAATTGTGTTTAATTATCCCGCTTTTGAGTTTTGAAGTGTGAAATTCGGTGAATATGTTAAGTAAAATAATTAATTTAAGTTAAGCAAATCAAAAAACAAAATTTTTTTAATATTTATAGGAAAAAAGCCATTTTAAAATTTTTGATAAATAAATTAACAATTTTTTTTTTAGCGAGCCGAATAATGCAGGACCATGAAACATGATATATAATCATGAAACAGGGCATGCTTTGAATAATCGATACAAAAAAATTCGATAAATGTTGTGCCCTTTGTGTTAAAAATGGCATCATTTTTTTCGATCCCGTTTGAAAACGTTTGCCGCCTTTCGACTACGGTGGACCAAACGCGCTGAAATAATTTTTTATTATTCTGCTTTAAATTGGCCCCCACACACATACACATTAAAAACCAAACTCATACAAATGGTCACCCATCTGGTACTGGCCAGCCTCAGCTTAATAATACATTGAAATTTTCGTCACTGAAAAATAAGTTTTTTTGGCCTGTTTTGTCTTCCATAGTTGTCTTCTTATAAAACGCAAACGTAAACAGAGTCGATCTTGACTCTACATCGATGCGAAATATCTGGTTACCTATATGAATAAGTGGAATTATTTGAAATTCAGGTACTTATATTATAATATTTTTGCATATTCTCTTAGAAAATCATCCTAAATCTTAGTTAGACAATAAATAAATAAATTAATTATTTCAAAAACTTTTTTTTTTTTTAAATATTTAAGTACGTTTTTTGTGCAAGACAAAAATGTCAATTGTTAACTTTTTGGGAAAATTTAACATTTAAAATTTAATTAAAAATAGTAGAAAAAGTTTTACATTATTCTGTTTTCTATATGATAAAATTCAGGGTTTTATCTTTCTGGAAAAAAAAGTTACTCAGAAATAATGGATTTTAATAAATGTAATTTAGTTTTAAAAAACAACAACAACTTGATTTTGCGGCCATTTTTGGCGGTGCCTACTGTTTAGAAAAACGATATCAACTATCGAAGAATGCACTATTCGTTTGTACACAAAGATTTTCGCGAGAATATTAATATACTGGGGCAGCATTTTTCTCTAATGCATGTTTCATTAAAGAACATGGACAATTCTTGTTTATTTCTCTTGCAATCCATTTCTTTCTTTTTGACACGCAAATGTTCGAACGTTCTGTTCGAGTGTAAAAAGAAATTTGCCGTACTCACGATGTTTTCGACGTCCATAAGTCGTCTTCAAGCGAGTGAATGAATGTAAAATTGCATTGGTAAATTTATTGAAAAGACGATTAAAATCGTTTAAAATCATTAAAAGCATTTATATGACCAACCTGGGCACTAAAATCTTTAATATCCTACCTAAACCATCCATCCATGTTAGGTACGTCAATAATATACTTCTATTAACAAAAAAAAATTAGATGTACTAACAAGAATTAAAACCACACTTAAAAATAATTCCATACTAAATTTAACGCATGAAATAAATATAAATAACAATAGATATAGAAATTAAAGCCGACACCGATGGATTTATTACCTACCCATACAAAAAAACAAACAAACAAACAAACAAACAAAAAAAACAAAGAAAAAAAATGCCAGTAAAAAAGCATGGCTTCTGAATGAATGTTCCGATTGATATAAAATGGTCGTAGTGAAAAATCTCATCTACAGAAGCAAACGTAGTTCTTCCACTAATGAAATATTTTATGAGGCACTTTCAAACATAAAACAAACCCTGATTAATAACACCTTCCAAAATTATATCGTTGAACAGCAGATTAAACACACTTTAACCACCATTAATAGAACTAATACTCCTCTTTCTCCTCCTCCTCCTCCTCCTACTACTACTACTACGACTACTGATGATGATGATGATGATGATGATGATGATAATATTCACATACTTCATTGTAACCAGATGCATGCGAATTATAAAATAGACGAAAAAAATAATAAGAAATATACACAACACATTTCAACAACTGACCAAACTCTAAAATTAGATTCATTGTTTATTACAAACAATTAAAAATTATTAATAAACAGTAACTCTACACCCAACGACAGTCTACTCAAAACTAGGAAAACTGTGTACGTTTTTAAATGCCCAACTGGAGAATATTTCCGAAAATAACACGTATAAAAACGGACGAAACGGGTTGAGACTGTTATAATAAAAACTGAATCACCGTTACTTTCGAGTAAAGCTCAATAGATCTATTTTATAGGAGCAGAGAATATATATTACAAGATTTTGTTGAAATTCAAGATGGCGTACCTGTAACAACGTGTGAATGGAATTTGTTTTGCCCAAACGAAAGCAAGCATGTAAAATTAACGTTCTTGTTGATAACATCGGTTGGAAATCGCATCTGACGAGTTGATGAGAGGAAAATTTCTATAAAAACATAAAATCATAGAATTGACTAGAACCAGTATCTCTCGTCCACTAACATGCGACCTATCTTTCCCGAATAGCTCCATTTACCAACACCTTAAAGCACATGCCACCCACAAAACTGAATTTAGGAATATACTAATTAAAAACACCGCTATTTTCAAGAGATAACACATTAAAACCAACCAATCAACAGATTATGCAGTTGACTGACCTGTTAATTGGTTCGCTCGATTACGGGGTTTGCAGTGCTCGGTTTGAAGAATAGTCTACCACGCTGATGAGCTATTGTTACAGTCAAACACTTATTCGCGAATAACTATTTGCAGACACTCAAACATCGTCTTTTCAATCTCACCATAATAATTTGTATGATGGACAAATATATGTATTTGAGTATATATATATATATATATATATATATATATTCAATTTGATTTTTACATAAGTAGTAATGTGTTGCTACATAGTCATTGGCATGTTTCGATCAGCTAGTTCTAATTACTATTAAAACTAGCTGACCGAAACATGCCAATTTAAAATATACCTTGCTCTACTCTACTTCGGTATTGAGTCACCCTTGTATTAACCTCGTTATATTTCACTGGTTAACTCACCTCTGGAAAATAACAACCTCAAATTTCATATATATATATATATATATATATATATATATATATAAATAACTACTTCATTTACTCACATGAAATTAATATACGAAAGTATAAATTTATGCGTAAACTTTAAGTATTTACTTCAAAAGTGCTCACTACGTAGGTAGAGCTAGTTAGTAAATTATAAAATATATATGGCGATTAAGCTACACTGAATATAGCTTAATCGCCATATATATTTTATAACTTACTATATATATATATATATATATATATATATATATATATAGTAATTTATTAAATATATATGGCGATTAAGCTACACTGAATATTCTGAAGTAGTTATATATATATATATATATATATATATATATATATATTTGCTAAGGTTCTTTGGTATGTAATTTAGATTAATAGTGGAGGATACTTTTTCACCCTAACCCTAACCTGTCTCCCATGAAGAAGTGCGTCACTCTTACTTTTCGGCCTGACCCCCTCTCATTATTTACCCCCTTTGAGATTTTCTTTTCTATTCTTTTTTTTGTATTTTGTTTATTCGTTTATTTGCAACTCTTGTTTCTATTATTAGGCGTTGTGTCTCTTTCTTTTTGTCTCCTGTTCTGTCTTTTTATTTGTTTTTATTAGTCAAATTCTTATTGAAGCCACTGGTGTCAACTAATGCCCTTAGAAGCCGTGTGCTTTTTTGGGGGGCTGAACGAAACAATGGTGTGAACAAGGATGAAAAACAACAATAAGCAACAATAAAGTCGCACAAAGGTGAAGTGTAAAAAGAAAAAAAGGGAGGACAAACAAACGCTGAACTGAAATTAACTAATTCACGCACCAAAGCTTACAAAGGAATACGATAACAAACAGCAGATTCACTCAAAGCTTCACGTAGTCTTAGATTAGCTAAGATGTCCGTTTACGTTTCGTGTCTTATTTTCTATGGCTTTACAATTAGACGGACTCTTATTAAAAAAAGATTTTTTTGCAAACTTAATATTTAACTTTTGTAAAAATATTAATATAAACTATTTCCGAAATAATAAATTTTAGCTCACATGTAGGCTAAAAGCATGACATGTAGTCTTAGGTTGACTAAAATTTCTGTTAACTAGGTACGAACAAAAGTGGCGGAAAAATAAGGGGACATAGTTTGGAAAGCCCATTTATCATAATTTTTTTGTAGGTTTCCAACTACTTTTTGATAGTATTTGAACGATTAAAGACTAAAGTTAATAAAAAAAACTATTTGTACACGTGGAATTAAAAAGTTATAATGAAAAATGTTTTCATGGCCAGCTAACAAATTCAGCTAAATTTTGAAGTTAAATGAAAAAAAAAAATCCTTTGAATTATAAACATAAGTTTTCTGGGTCTATTTCGAAGATAATTACTAAAGTAAAGTCCTAAGATATATGATTAAACAAAAAAATACGTTACTTTTACAAAAATAGCTTAATTAACCCCCAACAGTGAGAGATTCTATGAAGGCACAATTACAACAAAACGGAAGTTTTGAAAACATAGATTATACGGAAGCCCAAAATATCAGATAGTCGAAAGGCTGTCTGAAAATGATGTCAGGTAGTTAAACGGATGTAAGGGTGCGGGTTTTTTCCCCAGCCGTACATCCGTACATTTCGATCGTGAACGTTTGTATAATTTTTACCATTTTTAATTTAATTATTTTTCTGTTCCTTTTTATTTTTCAAGATTATATAAAAAATTATGTTATGCCGAAAGTTTCACATTCATGGAAGCATGAAAAATATTAGAATCTAACATATACAAATCATGCGAAACCTGTAATCTATAAAAAAAAGTAGAAACATGTTTTTTGCAATTATATTTTTTGTGGGAAAATATTAAATGCATAATGCTTATCTCACTGATAATATCGGTAGTTCGAGAAATTAATTTTTCTTCGAGTTATATCGAATTCCTTGATACGGATTTTAGGGACTTTTTCGTAATGTTCTTGTAAAAGGTATTTTTATTGTTACGAAGGGCATGCAATAAGTAATGCCCCTGACCCACTTCCAGTTGTCTGATCTAGCTGAAATTTTGCATGTGCAATAATTTATATCTCTACAGGTTATGTGGAAAATTACAACTCTGAACTAATTGTGGTTTCTATTTTACAGGTGTTTGAACTGAGTCGGGTGCTAAATGGAGCCTGTTGAATGTCGAGCAGTGATCCAGTTTTTGTATTTGAAAGGACGCACACCACAGGAGACTTTTGATGAAATGAAAGAAACTTATGGTGATAATGCCTCATCATATGACATTGTAAAACGCTGGCATCGTGAATTCAAACATGGTCGGAAGTCTGTTTAAAATGGTCCCAGATCTGGTCGCCCCCTTCTGCCATTGATTAGGCATCTGCCCGTCAAGTTGAGGCTGCCATTTTGGAAGATCGGCGCATTATTATTCGCCAAATAGCCCAAGATGTCAAGATTAGTACAGGGTATATAGAAACCATCATTCATGACCATTTGCATATGTATAAGGTGTCTGCCAGATGGATTCCCAGGTTGCTCACACCATTCTAAAAGCGAGAACGCGTCGAGTACTCGAGGATGAGATGTGCCAAGAATATGAGTCCAAGTTTTTCAAAAGACTGATTACACATAATGAAACATAGATCCATCACTATGATCCAGAGACCAAAGCCCAGTCAATGCAGTGGAAGCACTTGGACTCACCACCTCCAAAGAAGGCAAGGGTGCAGCCCTCCGCTGGCAAGGTCATGCTCACAGTCTTCTGGGACCAGGACCGAGTAGTGATGACAGATTTCCTGGCAAAGGGTACAACAATTACAGGAGCCTATTATGCTTCACTTTTGAGGAAATTAAGGGAAGCTATCAAAATCAAGAGGCGGGGCAAGATCAGCAAAGGTACGCTCCTTCTGCAAGACAAGAAGAGTAGGAAACTCATGACAATGCACTACATCCAAATTATACTGACCGACTCTAAGTGAAAAGAAGAGACGGAGAAAGAGGGCTGGTTTGTATAAAAGGCTGTGTAAATAACACACAAAAAAAAGAATGAGAAAAATGCATAATGCAGAACGCCGAAAGAATAATTACCGCAGCAAGAAACACTGACGAAACAAAGAAGATAAGAAAAGAAGAGACAAGGAATAACGCGAGGAAAGAAAAATGGGAAGAAGAAACAGTTATATGAACGCTTCATAAGGATTACAAAAGATGTGACTAACGAAAATACGGGAAAGTGGCTACAAAAAGGAAAGCTAAACAGGATAACGGAATCACTAATAACAGCCGCACAAGATAACGCGCTAAAAACCCAACCACACCAAAGTGATGATCATCAAGACACAAGAAAACAGCAAATGCAAAAGCTGTGGACAAAGAGTCGAAACAATAAACCACATAATATGGGAATTCAGCAAACAAGCGCAAAAATAATACAAAAATAGACACGATCAAGTGAGGAAGACAGTACACTGGCAATTATGCAGACAATTGCACCTTGAACACCCAGCCAAATGGTTCAAGCACAAACAAGCAGTACTGGAAAACAGAAATCACAAGATCCTATGGTATATGGATATACAAACGGATAAACACATTCAAGCAAAAAGACCAGATGTTATAACAGTTAATAAGTAGGAAAAGTATTGCTAGATTGTAGATTTTGCCGTTCTGGCAGACTGAAGAATGACGATCAAGGA
>NC_136490.1:96209111-96356611 GCF_053919585.1 Euprymna scolopes | reverse complement strand
TAGTTGAAAGGGGGCATAATTTAATTTCGGAAGAATTCATTTTAAAGTAGGCTAAGTTGGAATGTCTTATTATAGCGACATCCGATTAGTTACCAATCTTTATATTTTCTAAGTTGACGATCTCATTTTTGATAGATTTGTTGTTTTTTGTTTGACGGCATATCAACCCTTTTCAGGTTATTTAATGCTGAATACATAGATTGAAGAATTTTTTTTAAATAGAATATATTTGTTGTTTTCAAGTCCGTTTCTATTTAACCCATAGCTGCGACCCTAACAAGTACTACCACACCGGGTCAGAGTGGACCTGGGAGCAATGGCAATTAAAGGGTGGCTCCACACTCTCAAAAGCCCACAAGCTGAGACCTCACCACTGGATATAGTTTAAGGTCATATCCAGGACCAGACCTCATTTTTAAAAAGTGTTATCATAAAGTGGCTTAGCGTATTATTTGATAGATATCGCTTCATTTTGCACTTCAATGCGATAAAACATTGTCGTTTGCGTGACACTGCTGTCCGAACTTTCACTTTCTGGTTACCACTTGACGCATTTTCTCTCCACTCCAAAACGAACTTCTGCAACTTTAGCTTTTCTCTCCCCGAATCCGACTTTTCTCTTCTACAAATACAACTTCTCTGCTCGCAATCTAACTTCAGAATGCCCTCCTTCCCCAAATCACTCCTCTTTTATCTCCAATCAGGAGCATCTCATTTGCATACCTCGTGGTCACCCTGTAGGCATATAAAGAAACAGGGCAGCCATTTTTGTTTCTTTCTTCTTCATTATGAACACGAGGTAAACCACACAAAAACGCGGTCGGTCGTTCTTGTTTCTTTTTTCTTCATTTACACCACACGCCCCCCCCCCCCTGATCTTCGAGATCAATAGGATACTTCGTAATCCTCCATCCAAGCAGGCCGCCTCCTCTCACGTCGAGGCCTCTGGGGACAACTTCTCGGGGGTTAACGTTTTCAGGTTCACTACAACGCGGGCCTAAGTCAGGTCGATCAGCATCATTTGCTTCTCGGTGGCCCTCGATTTTCTCTTCTTCACTGCCCTCACTGCATACCGGCAATGTCACACGACGCAGGTCTAAGATATGCCGGGGAACGCCATTCACCATCACATTGTTCTTCGACTGCAATCCTGTTACGACCCCTCTTTTCCAACGAGTGGTACACTGTGCATTGGGGGGTTTCACCCACATCTCTTCACCTACTTTGATAGTGGCTTCTTCACTCTCAATTCCTGCTGTTTTGTTGCACGGATGCCGCCACTTATATATGAAAACGGCCCTATGAGGCACAGTTGTCTCATCTTGTTTGGTCTTCGGCGAGATGTTATACCAAAAACACCGCCTCTATGGGTGATACGTTGCTTTTTTCCGCATCGGCTTTAATGGTGCGATGATTCCTCTCCACTATTCCGTTGCCACTCGGCCGATACGCTGCTCTGAAAAATTGCCTTACTCCCCACTTATCGCACACCCCTTTAAAGGCTTCTGATCGGAAAGCGGGGCCATTGTCCATCAAGAGTTCCTCAACCGGCCCTCTCTCCAAAAATATCTCCTCGATGACCCCTCCGATCGCCCATGCAGCTTCTGCCCTGATCTCTCTCCAGTTGGCAAACCTTCCCGGTCCACAGTCGACCATCGACAGATACAATTTGTGGCGATAGTGTGTTACATCAATGGCCAATCGCTTCCAGTCCTCCGCAACGTGTAGCTCTCCTGCTTCGTGTCTGGACGGTCCAGGGTCAATTGATTGGCACTCTCGACAGTTCTCCACCACCTCCCTAACCTCCTCCTCGGTGGTCTCCGGGTAAACCTCTCTGGCTAGGAATAACGTTCGTTCTCGACCAAAGTGGTGCATTTCGTGTGACTCTTTGACTTCTTCCCCTGCACAGCATACCGAGGAGACCTCCTTTCCTTCCTGCAGCCAGGCCTTCTTCACGCGTGTCATCGAATCCGCCTTGTTTTTTTCTGACGGGACAAACACAACAGATACCCTTAACTGGAATTCCGCTATCAGGTCGGTGAGCGCTCCGAGTCTGCGCTTGATCAGCATTTCCGCAGCACCCCTGGTCTTAACTCTCTTATCGCCAGTTACTGCCGACCGAATCCACGACGCTACCGTTGCCGAATCGGTTTTGACTTCAATTATTTTCAATCCCCATTTCAGGGCCAGATTGATTCCTTTTATAGCGGCATCTAGTTCTGCTACGTTGATATGGGAGAAGTCGTTGTTTTTTCTTAGCCACGCCGCATCCTCCACAGTTACACCTCCTACCTCTAGTACGACGCCCAACGCTAGGTTACTGGCATCGCACCAAACCACACCCACGTCTTCGCCGCTGACATACCATTTCCCTTTCACTGGGTCCTCATTCCTCACTCTCGCAATGACTTCTTGCAGCATGTTCATGACGTCTTTCGTCACACGGCCCTCCCAGCCATCAGTGCCTGTTTGTCGTTTAATAAAGCTGCATGCTATCCTGAGCCAGCCAGCGATAGGATAGTGCCCGACCAGCCTCCCGCAGACTGAGAAGAGTTCTCGCCTCGTCAGCTCAGATCCGACTTCGGGTATTGCATTCCCTCGTTCGAAGACAAGGCTTTCTTTTCCATCTCGCCTTAGTTTCAACCCCAGCACCGCTCCTCCATCTAGGGCCTCCGCCGGTTTTGCAGTTAACCCATACTTCTTGACATGGCTTCTTACTTTCTCTGCTGTCACCTCTGCCTCCTCCACCAGGATGTCGTCAATGTACGAGCTAGTAGCCTCCTCCACTGTACAGTCTTTGCTCAGCACTGTCTTCAGCACGGCAGTCATAATTTTGGGGGCTGAACTCAGCCCAAAGCCTAACCTCGTCAGACAATACACCCGCCCCTTGTACCGGACCAGTTGGTACTGCCAGAGTTTTTCATCTACATGGATCTGCAGATATGCCGATTTCAGATCGACAATCTTAGTGGCCCGCCCCATTCTTCTCCATTTCCTCATGACCTCCTCACATACGTCGATCCCCGTTCCAGTGTAGCAGGCTACGTGTCTGTTCAATTCCCTAAAATCCAGCACGGGCCTAATCTTGTTTTTGGTAGGCTGAACAACCGCCAGTAGTGGCAACACTCCTTTTTCTTCCCCTGTCCACGGTTTCAGAATTCCTTCTTTTATCCACCTCTCTACTTCTTCCTGGAATCCTTTTCTTATTTCTCCTCGCAGGGTGTTTTCGTAGCAGCCCACCTTATTCTGTAGTTCTGGGGGCCCGGAGATCCATTTCCATTCCACCGTCCACCTCACGCCATCAAACTTCGCCAGGAAATCTTTGTCCTCAATGCAGCAAACCTCCGGTTTTGGGGTTCTGACGGTTCTATCACCTTCCACTCCTGCCATCCCCACTGCGCCGAGACGTCCAAACGTCACTTGGCCCCCTCTTAACGTAGCGCCCCCCCCAGTCGGTTAATTGCACTCATACCTATAATCACGTCGACACCACCGACCAGATGATTCAACACTAGGGCTTGCAGTCCAATGGGCACCCCTTGCACCATTACTTCCGCTGTCGTCTCTCCTAGGCATTTCACATCCCTGCCATCCACGGTCCTAATAATCCTGGTTCCGCTCCATGACCTCGCGACATTCCTCGCTAACAACGTTGTAGTGCAGCCTGTGTCGACAAGGGCTATGGCTCTCTTCCCATTGACTACCACCGGTAACCGAGGTAATGTTCCATCATGCGCCATTTCCACACAGAAGGGGTAACCACTGGCGCAATAGCTCCCCTTCACTCGTTTCCCTGGTCCCGTGCAGCAACACAATAGCGGATAATATGCCCCACTTGTCCACATCGGTAGCACGTGATCCCCGGTCTCGGCTCTTTGCAGTCCTTGATCAGATGAGGACCCTGGCACCGGAAACACTTGATGGCAGGTCCCCCCTCCTGTCGCTTCGCCGGCTGCCTCTCATTCAAGTGAGGCCTCATGCACATATTTCCACTCACAGCTGCAGCCACGATTGGGCTTTTAACATTTTTCACTAGGACTCTGGCGTGGACCAAGAGATCGTCCATTTCCATAGAATGGATCCCCGTGATTCTCTGCATGTTCACAGAGATTTCCTCTGGAAAGCCGTTCACTAGGTACAGCTTTACCGTCATCTCCAGGCTCCTCCCCACGTAACCAGCCAACCCTGCCAGTCTCCTGATCTCTGCCGCAAAGACGTCAACAGACTCGCCGGTCCACCTCAAACTTGACAGCTTGCCAAGTGCTTCAAATGGGCCCTCAGCGAAGGCCAATTTCAGCCTTTGCTCCACTAAGGCAAGGTCTTCCTTGTCTTCATCTCGCATCTGCTGGTAAATCGTGAGGGCTTCCCCCTCTAAGTATAGCGGCAGCAGGGTGACCACATCTTCTATCTTTTGCAGCTTCGCCACCATTTTTAATTTCTCCAGCCACTAAATCAGGTCACCCTCTCCAGTAAAGGGTCTCAACATCTGAGTGCTCAGTCTCCACTCAGCCATGTTAATTTGCTTGATGTGCCGAAATAGCTTGTCGTTTGCGTGACACTGCTGTCCGAACTTTCACTTTCTGGTTACCACTTGACGCGTCTTCTCTCCACTCCAAAACGAACTTCTGCAACTTTAGCTTTTCTCTCCCCGAATCCGACTTTTCTCTTCTACAAATACAACTTCTCTGCTCGCAATCTAACTTCAGAATGCCCTCCTTCCCCAAATCACTCCTCTTTTATCTCCAATCAGGAGCATCTCATTTGCATACCTCGTGGTCACCCTGTAGGCATATAAAGAAACAGGGCAGCCATTTTTGTTTCTTTCTTCTTCATTATGAACACGAGGTAAGCCACACAAAAACGCGGTCGGTCGTTCTTGTTTCTTTTTTCTTCATTTACACCACAAACATCAGAATAAATTAGCCGCGCAACTGAAAAAGGCCAGGCGACACATCAGCTGAACCATCGACGAAGATAATAGTAAAAAAAAAAATGAAGATTATTACGTATAGAAATGTGACAATTTTGGATTGACCGCATAGAGATAGGTAACTAAAATTTATCAATTTATAATTAATTTTTAATGTTATTTAATTAAATTTAATGCATTTTCTTCGTCGAAATCTATATTCTATAATAATCAGTAATTAAATGTCTGGTCAAGGAATTAATCGATATTCTAATTATCTTAAGACGAAAATTGGTTGAGTTAAATTTCAATCAAACTAAAATCTTTTACAATTGCGCATTCAGAGAAATCTTATACTTTATTTAAATCTTTCTTTTCATTTCTCTATGCTTTCATTTATTCTCTTTTTTATCTATCTATCTATCTATCTATCTATCTATCTATCTCTCTCTCTCTCTCTCTCTATATATATATATATATAGTTTTGTTCTCTTTTTCATTTTATTTCTTTGTGTGTATACTTCCATTACATCTTCCTTTTTTGTTCTTTTATTACTCTATACGTATGTATACATTTTAGTGATGGGACGATTCCAATATTTCCCGATTCCGATACAATTACCGATTCCGTACTAAATTCCCGATTCCGATACAATTACCGATTCCGATTCTTTATAAATCTCTAAATATTTAACTATAAAAGTGTTACTTTGTCCCGATTACCGTAAAACACACATATTAAATGTGCCCATATGTTCTCAAACGTAAAACACACACTTGATGTGTAAGGTGATTTAGCGATTTTAGTCTTACTGGAAGCTTAAATCAATAAATTGGTATTATCTTATTATTACTAAAAACAGTGGAAGATGTTTCTTAAACCAAAATCAAATAAAAAAGACAATTTAAGGAATCGGTTTTGGCATAGGAAAGTAGGCTTAATTTTTTCTGATTCCGATACCGATCCTGATATCCTAAACAGCTCCGATTTTTCCGATTCCGATTCCGATCAATCGTCCCAACACTGATACTTTCATTTTCCTTCTTTTTTATTTCTCTATACATATCCTTTTATCCTCTCTTTTTGTTTTCATTTCTCTATGAGTGTGTATAATCTCATTCTCTTTCCTTTTCTTTATTATCTTTTATACACGTATATGCTTTTCCCCTTTTCTTTCTATACCTCTATAGATGTATTGTATATACACGCATCCTCTTGATTTTTCTTTTCATATCTTTATACAGATATGTTTTTTCTATTAATATATATATTAGTGATAAGACGATTCCAATATTTTTCCCGATTCCGATACAATTACTGATTCTGTACTCATTTCCCGATTCCGATACAATCACCGATTTCAATTCCGATTCTTTATACATCTCTAAATATATAGCTGTAGAATGGTTATTTTGTCCTAATTACAGTAAAAAGACATCTCAAACGCGCATATATTTTCATTCCTGTTTTTCTTTTACGTTTCATTTCTCTTAAGGTGTGTATTCTTTCATTCTTTTCTTTGTTCGTTTTTATTTATCTGTACATGTGCATAATATTATTTAGTGGGCAACAGCTTTTTTTACATTTTGAATGTTGTTTAGATTTCTACAACTTTTATCTTTGCACTGATGAATCAGGAAACCGTATCTGTTTCGCTCCATCAAGATGATTTGCAAAAATAAACAAACAAAAAAACAAAAACAAAAAACAAAAAAAAAAAAACAGATTACATTTTTGTGGAATAATCAGCTGACTTTTTGTCAACACATCAGCCTAAAAATCTTTTTAAGACAAAACTGTTTTACCAACAACATATACTGATTACCTGATAGAAACATTGATTAATGTAAACTAAATGGTAGGCATTGATAAAGATAAGTACTCGTGAACTACATACTGCTTCACCACTGATTAAACTTCAAAGCTTGAACTTACGTTTCTTCTAACTCCTGAAATGCTCAGCGGTATGACAGTCTTTCTTCAAATCTCAACCGCAGTCAACCGTCATGACTGCATCTAAGCGACTCTGATACCCGATCAACCATCTCTTTCAGGTCCTGATGAAATCTCTGCTCGTAACTCATTGAACTCATGTATTAATGAAACCTGTCCATATGTGGAAATAGGTAGTGCATGTTGCAGCCCAGTTTTCTGAAAGCAGTCATCACGTCGTTGACAAGTTCTGAATAGTTTCTGGTCTCATTGTTGCTAAAAAAGTTCTTCATTATCAGAACAAATGCCTTTCACGCTTCCAATTCCATGAGTTTTCGAACTCTGGATCCCTGATTAGCTGCCGATCTGAGGAGCGTAAATATGCCGGTATTCAACTTCTCCATGGTCAATCCTGAAAAATAAACCTGGGACGTATAAATAAAGCAGTCACCATCTTATCTAGAGCCTTAGTGAACAGCTTGATTAAGCCGAGGTTGATGCGCAAGAGTGGGAAGAGTATTCTGTGTCTGTCCATCCGAAGGTCGTTGATGGCGTTCCTTCTTTTGCACGGCAACAATTGCTCCCGCATACACGAGTTCTTCTTCGTGTAATGTTGAGCATGATGCCTCACCAACTTTTGGAGGATTTCGAGATTTTATGATTTCAAACTGATCCTTTTTCGACATAGAACTATCGGACCTGAATATCTCTTGTTAAAATAATCATTTTCAACCAAAATAATTATTCCTCATGGAATTCTACCCCTAGTAACTCTTTTTCAAAACGCTTCACACATGTATACATATGAACAAAAATGTAAAAAAGAACATATGACCATAGCTAAAAAACTTGACCTGATTGAGCAAAATCAATGTAGTCTTTGCATTCAGCGCATTAGATTCACCGTAAATCAGCTGAGAAAACGCAGACAACAAATTTGATCGTATTATTTGGATTCATCGGACTACTGTTCTCATCTTTAGTGCGATTTTCACAAGGTTTCGGTCGATGTAACCTCGGACCTTCTTCAGGTGTATCTTGTCGAACTCGGGGATGTTTCTGTCGACTCGGGAATTTGGACGGAATTTTGAGTGGAACCCGTCTATTTACTTCACGGAAGTAGCATGCTCTTGTTCCGTCAGCCATAACTGAATAGAGTTCCTACGTAATTCGCAATTGGAAAAAAACACAATTGCGAATTACTTAGGACCTCTATCCATCCAGTAATAGCTGACGCAACAAGAGCATGCTACACCTACAAAGTAAATAAATGGTTAAGCTCGAAATTCCATCCAAATTCTCGAGTTCGAGAGAAACATTCCCGAGTTCGAAAAGATACACCTGAAGAAGGTCGAACGTTACATCGACTGAAACGCTGTGAAAATCACACTCAAGATGAGAACAGTAGTCCAATAAATCCAAATAATACGAATAACCAATCCTCATCTCAAAAATTCAGAAACGTCAAAAAATTTGTTGTTGACAAGTGTTATCTATCTTTTTATTTTTATTTACTTTCTTTCATTTTCTTTCCTTTTATTTTTATTTCTCTACATTTTTGTACACTCTCACTTAATCCTTTTCGGTTTGTCTTAATTTCTCTTCCATTCTCCTCCTTAAACGTGTGCAAATTTTTATTTTCTTTCTTTTTCAGTTCTCTATATATGTTCATACCTTATTTATGTATACTTTATTTTTCTTCTAAGTTGTCTTTTATGTACATCATTTCTTCCACTATGGTTTTCATTTATTTATACATGTGTATACTTTATTTCTCTTCTTTTTTATTGCTTTCTTTATTACTTTTTCTTTTGTTATGCTTTTTTCAATATATTTCCCTCTTTTTTTCCTTCTCTTTTTTGTTCTTTTTTTCCTTTTTGTCTTTACAGTGTCTTTCTTTTTGTATTCTTTTGCTCGTACACATTTACCCTTTATTATTTTTTGTTAAAAAAAAAACTGTACCGATGTTTTCAATCAAACGTTCGTTCATTAATTTTTCTTTTCTTTTTTATCCATTCCTTCTTTCCTTTTATTTCTATTTCTTGAATTCTTCAACATTTCAAACATACTATTTCCGTTTTTGATTTCATCCCAATTAATTTCCTCCCCGTTTACCATTCCGTTTCCCTATTCTCCTTGCGTTTATAACTCTCTGTCCTCATTCATATGATTAACTAATTACGCCAAGTCGACCAATCGGCATGAGGATTAATGGCCATGGCTACTAGACAAACAATCGCACGAGCAAACTATAAAAAAATACATTACAATCATATACCTAAGATGCCACCGTAAAATTCTTAAATAAGACAGCCAATAATTGCGATGATTAGTAACGCGAACACAGATATTGTACACGATAAAAATAAAAAGGCAACAAGCAAAATTTGCCATAATAAGTTGATCTACTTTTGAAAGATTTGACTACTATACAAAAAATAAAAAATAAAAACATAAATTACAACGATGTAATCGATATATTACTGAAAATAAATCTTTTCTTATCTTGTCACCGTGCACACTTTTCATTTTTACATCACTGTTTTAGGTAGCAAGACGAAGGGCGAATAACGTAAAGAAAAAGGTGAACGATAAGAAAAGTGAGGGAGGAGGCGAATGACGAAGAGGATGGAAAATAACGAGGGGAGGGAATTTCAGAGTCAAATATTCTTATCTGTCTTATGATTTCTGCACCCTATTCTATTATTAAGTTGATAATTTCTTGTGGTTTAGCTGACTAATATTTACAGACAGTTTGGTTTTAGTCGATTTGGGTTTTATTCATCATCACATTAAAACCAGTTTTAATCGGTTTTAGTTTTCATCATATTGAAACCGGTTTAAACGTTGAAACCGGTCTTACAGAATCGATTTCAGGTCCAAATCATCAGCCCGTATAAGTACTGGTACGAACACCTGCAACCTGGCTTGATCTTTGATGGCTGTATTTTAATCTTCAAAATGGTGGTCATAAGAGGATGACCTGATATGTATCCTCGAGGAAACCCTAAAAGAAATAGCCTATTTGTTGGGTTGAGAGCTAGTGAATATTGTTGGGCTTCAACCAACAAATCCCCAAACTCTCGTAAAATTACAAATCATGTACACGATAACAACAACAGTAAGTTATGTAGCTTTTCTATAAACATCTCTAATATAAAAGCTTCACTTCGATGAAATAGGTCTTTTTAAATTTTTTGTTACAAAGGAATCACCACCTAGAGGCCACTCGAGGATAAGGGTTAAAGAGTGTACAATAGTCAAAGGAACAATATCATACTAATCGTTAGAAGTGTAAATTTAGTAAATTGGATTACTTAAGGGGAACGGCTCATCAAGAACTTGTTTACGTTGGACTTGAAGACGACCATATTGTAGTCAGCTGGAAAGCAGGCAACCGGAAGAGAGTTCTACACGTGTGCAGTTCTAAGAAAGAAGCTTTGTTCATGGAATCTACGTTTAGATTAAGACACATATAAAGAATGGGGGAAATTATTAATAGTGTCTACAGTTAGACTAGTGTTCTTCGTGAATGTTTGGCGAAGGGGAACCAATGATTGGAGCACAGACGTGCACTTGCCATGAAAATAACGATATAGCAGAGACAGGCTCGCAACGTTTCTTCTGTGAGAAAGAGGTTGCAGGGAAGAGAAATGGGTATCTTCTACTATGCTACAAAGTCTATTTTGAACTCTGTCAAGGCAGGACAAGTTCTTTCTAGCAGCTCCTGCCCAGATGTGGCAATAATACTCCATTCTTGGACTTACCTGGCTCTTATATAGACAGAGAATTGCATCAACAGTGAGATATCTACTGGATCGATAGAAAGATCCCACCATTTTCCCAGCGTCCTTGGCAACGGATTTTATGTACGTATTCCATTTTAGATCAGGAGTAAATGTCAATCCCAGAAGCTTGTCAAAACACAGAGCCTCCCCAAGATGTAATCTCTGCAGCTTCTTGTATTTTGAAGTTGATAGTTTCTTGCTGTGTGGATTACTAATTTTTTAATAAGTATTTCGTACATTATTGTTTTTCTCCTGTATGTCATGAGTAAGTTGCTGGAATCCATATTAAATAAAGAAGTAGTCAACTACCTCAGCAGAAATAACCTTCTTAGTGGCATGCAATATGGTTTCTGTTCTGCCAGATCTACAGCGGTTATATCCCACAGGATTAGTGAATCTCTCGATAAAGGATTCCTTTCTAGGACAATTGCTTGAGATATCAAAGGTATGGCATAAAGGCCTACTTCACAAAATTTCCAGCTACGGTATAACTGGAAATGTTTTCTCAATTATTAAATCATTTCTCTCTGATAGGCTCATAAGAGTAGTGGTTGGGTAGAAATCAGAGCCCCACAGTATTAATGCTGGAGTCCCTCAGGGGTCCATCCTGGGCCCAACTCTCTTCCTGATCTACATCAATGATCTCCCAAAACACATACTTAAATCATTCGTTGACATCTATGCTGATGACACGATCATCTACGGCAACACACGGCCGTAAATGACGAAGTTCCTCTGATCTTGAGCGTGTGGTACAGTAGGGGGGAAAGGTGGCTGGTTACTTTTAATGCATCTAAAACCAAGCTCCTATCTTTACATCATCAACGCTTTGATCCCCATCTGGCATCAATTGAAATGGATGACACTCGTCTAGGGGAGGCTCCATGTTTTGATAAACTTCTGGGATTGACCTTTACTCCTAACCTGAAATGGAACACGTTCATCAAGTCTGTTACCAAGGTCGTTGGAAAAATTGTAAGATCATTCTACCACTCCAGAAGATATCTCACTGCTGATGCAATTCTCCATCTATATAAAAGCCAAGTACGTCCAAGGATGAAGTACTGCTGCCACATCTGGGCAGGTGCTGCTAAAAACAGCCCATCCTACCTTGACAGAGTACAAAATAGACTTCGTGGCTTAGTGGAGGACGCCCTTTTCTCTTCCCTGCAACCTCTCTCCCACAGAGGAGACGTTGCGAGCCTATCTTTGTTTTATCGTTATTTCCATGTCAAGTGCTCGTCTGAGTTCCAATCCATGGTCCCCCCGCCAATCTTTCACAAAAAACACCCATCTAGCTGAAACCACTGTCAATAATTTTCCCCATTCTTTATCTGTGCCTAAATCAAAACCTAGATTCCATGAACAAAGCTTCTTTCTTAGAAGTGCACGCCTGTGGAACTCTCTTCCGTTTGTCTATTTCTCACCTGACTACAACTTGGATGTCTTCAAGTCCAACATAAACAAATTCCTAATAAACCGTCCCCTTAAGTAAGACACTTTATCAACTCTCCATTACTAACGATTACTACGATATTATCCCATTGATTACTGTACACACAATAACTCTTATCTTTGAGTGGCTTCCGGGCCTTGATAAGTGGTGACTTCCATGTAAAAAAAATACATAATGGTCAATAGAGCTATTGAGCGACCGATCTATGTACTTGGCTTAAGTGACTAATCTACATTTTTTGTATATTTTTTAATATCTTTATTATATTTTTATCGTATCTATAGGAAATAATCTGCGTCGAGAAGAAATTTACTATAATGAGCTGACGGAGCGGGCGTTCGTTTCATAATAAACGATCAGCAGTAAATGCAAGCCGCCATGACCCATTGGCTAGAGGCAAAGCGTAGTATCTGTTCTTACACTAACCTTCATCTTCTCGCTTCGATCAGTGGGAAGAGAAATTGTCCTAAATGGAAGAAATTTTTAAATTTTTTTATGAATTGAGAGTGACCTTTTTCGGTAGAGAGGGATAGCTCCCCCACCTCGCGTTAAAAATTGACCTTACTTTACACATAGGGAGGCTAAATAAATACAGACTACCTGTAGATGCAACAGTCGGAGAAAATAATTCATATTCCTGGTGGGAGGAGTCACTGTCAATTTTTTTTGATGAATGGATTTACTAGTATGAATCATAATAACTATGAAAAGACGATGATAATTTGGTGCGTAAAATAAGAGAGTAAAAAAAAAAAAAGAAAAAAATCGAAGGTTAGTCATGTTAGATTGAATGTTAAGGATATTAACTTAATTCTAATGAGGCAATTTTAGTAGAATCAAACTGAATGGATCTAATTTATTGCAAAACTCATGTGCGTTAATTCATTTTCTTAAAAATATTTTTTCACTTTATTTAATTTTCAGGATTTTTTCTTCTCCTCCTCCTCCTCCTCCTCCTCCTTCTTCTTCTTCTTCTTCTTCTTCTTCTTCTTCTTCTTCTTCTTCTTCTTCTTCTTCTCCTTCTTTCTTTTGCATTCCTTACTACATTTTACATAGTTCTCTGAATATTATATATAAAGTTTCATTCATATTAGACTTTTAATGTGCTCTTTTAATTGTGTTTGTTTTTATTTTAGGCAGCAAGTAAGTGCCTATTATTATTATTATTATTATTATTATTATTATTATTATGGGTTCACAAGGAGCTTTCACACAGGTCATCAAAGATCTCATTGGATAAAGCAACAAGTCTCCCCAGATTTTCCAGTACTCTCCGCCTTTTTCGATAACATATGCAAATAAATTTGCATTATCGCAACAGCTGCTTGTCATTGATTTCTCGTTGGCAGCGGCTATTGGTCTTTACTGAAATTTGAGTGGCAATAAGCCTCCCCAAGATCCTAGTTCTCTTCGCACTTATACAGTGTAGGTCTGATCAGTTTGGGGGTGATCAGTTTGGGGGTGAGGGGTGGGGCAGTGATGTGGTGATTATTATTATTATTAATGTTATTATTATTAGTGACTCACTAGGAGTTCTCACATAGACCATCACCAGTGATCATTCACTGACAATAACATGAATTTCCAGTGTTCTTCATCTTTATCGATAACTAGCGAGATAAATTCAGGTTATCGCAACAGTTGCTTATCTTTGATCTCTCCCTAGCAGCGGCTATTGGTATTCCAAAGAATTTCTGTAATAAAAAGCCTCCCCCTAAGGCGTCAATGCTGTCTACACTTTTCCCCCTGGTTTGTGGTCTCCCTCCTCGATCCTTCCGGACCTTTCACGACTTTAAAGTGTAGCCTTATTTGCATAATTTATATATATATATATATATATATATATATATATATATATATATATATATATATATACGTTTGTTGACATTGGAATTAAATGTCCCGATAACTAACGTTGTTTTGTTGGATGCAGCATCCAGGATTTGTCAACAAAATTCCATGAGATCATTATCTATCTATCGCCATTTTCTTTGTTCAAACGGACTGTTAGAGTTTAAGTGATCCGCTTATATAATAGTACTAGACCACCCGTGACCCGTTGGGTCAGTACGTTATATTAGCTATGGAATTCATGTATGAGCGTGACACTTGTGGCATAAAGAAAATAGTTTTTTTTTTTACATAACAGAAGCATTTCTATGAAAGTATATTTAAATGAAAAAAGAATACAGATAGATTTCTATGAGTCGTTCTGTTTATTATAATTGTTATTTTTTTTTAAATTACAGTTACTGAATTATAAGTGGTTGGTCATACTTATAGGTAAATATGCACTGAACAGGTATCATAATCCTTATTATAGTTAAATTCAAATTTTGATATATCATCTTTTAAATGAAATTGTTAGTTGAAAGTACAGAATAATAAAAAAAACACTCTCCACATGTTAATAATGGCTTTTTAAATAGAAAATGAAAATAAAATGTAACTTTTTTCATTTAATTTAAGCAAACATTCAGTACCCATTGTGTAAAGGAAAACACTATTTAATGTAATAGAAATGTGTGCATTTACCGATTCAGCTTTCCGTTTGGAAATGTAAGCAGACGACTTTAAAAAACATGGGAAGAAGAAAAAGAAATGTTTTTGTAATAACGCCCTCTAGTAAAAAGGTCTGCATTAGTTAAGGGGGATAACTCTATCCAGTTTTACATCGCCGCCTTTTTCTCTCTCTCACACATACACGTAACTATTTCTCGCGTACGTAACGAAAACAGAGGGAGTAGGAGTGTTGAAATCTATTAGAGGGAAAGTGAGAGGTGTTTTCTTTCCATAAATTGTATAGGGTAATATTTCATATTATTAATAGATTCATAGATAAATAGATTTTATAATATATATTATAATTATCTATGAATCTATGTATTATTTGTATATATAAATAACTATTTGATCAAATTAAATGAAATTGTTTGTATTAAAAGCGATATAAAAATTCCGGAATTGGAATAACGGATTGAAGACGTTGCTATTTACGCATGCGCAACCGGATGTTGAAAACCGGAAATCTGATTGCAAACATACAAGATCCATAGACTTTTAGTATTATATAGATTACTTACGCAACCACCGCTTGGAAATATTTCTGTTTATTTTATCAGAGAAATATTAACATATGAGCGATACCATGTTAGTATTATTCAACGTTTTACATATAATCTTGACATCGGTTTCCGTTGATGAGATATCTTATTTAATAAGATGACATTATTTTCATTGAAACATATCTTAGGTAACGTTGCACACACGCACACATATATTTATAATTATATATATTTATAATGAAGTTTAAATATATTGATAGCATGAACCAAAAATAAAAACAATATCTTTTCAAATTCCCCCAAAGATTCAAGAACCTCGATGGGATGTATTAATGTTGAAACGATGGTCGATATGCGTTTATTAAGCTTAATGATTTTATATTAGATTGGAGCAAAAAATAATGTCGTTTTTTTTTTTAGATATAGTTAAACATCAAAAAATGACATTATTTTTACACCAACCTAATATATATCATACGTACTGGGGAGTGTGTTACTAACCCCCAGAAGGTTTCTACTTAGAACTGATTTTTTAATTAGCACGTTAACCATGACGTCACGGGTCCTTGCAAACTACCAGAGCTAATGCGGACGATACTAAGAATGCAATTACAAATAACTTAAGACTTCTACCTGATCATGGCTGATGAACTCAAAGCAAGCTATCCCCGTGGATTAAATAAAGGATTCCGTTTGAAATTCAGTAAAGGTTCCTGAGTTCGACAGAAAGATTCTCCAATTCGACAGGATACACATGAAAAATATCAGAGGTTAAATAACATTCAAGATAGGAACAATAGTCCTGGTTATTCAAGTATCACAGAAAATGAAATTGGCCTTTAAATATGTGAGCATTACAAAATAAATGAAATACAATAAGAAGGAATTGAGTGATAATTAGTGTTGGGACGATTAAGCCGAATCGGAATCAGGAATCGGAAAGATCGCAGCTTTTTGGGGTATCGGAATCAGAAATATTTTAGCCGATTTTCCGATGCCAAAACAGGTGCCTAACATTATCTTTTGTATTTGATTTTGGTTTAAGAAACATCATCCACTGCTTGTAGTAATAATAAAATAATAAATATTTATTGATTTAAACTTCCAGTAAGATAAAAATAGATAATCCCCTCACAAGTGTGTTTTTACGTTTGAGAAAATACATGCACATTTAAGATGTGTTTTTTATGGTAATCGGAGCAAAGTAACAATTTTATAGTCAAACATTTATAAAGAATCGGAATCGGAATCGGTAATTGTATCGGAATCGGGAATTTAGTATAAAATCGGTAATTGTATCGGAATTAGGAAAAATATTGGAATCATGCCATCACTAGTGACAATGCTAAAACTTTTAAAAAAATTAAAAAGTTAAACATACCTAATCTTACAAATAATGTTCTCTGAAAAAAAAAAGCAAAAACAAAAACAAAAAAAAGTAGCTTTACCAAATACACTTTTTTTTAAACAAAATGCTCGTAGTTTATAAAACAGAGATGATATTTGTTTCATAATATAACTAGTTTTGTTTAACCTTTTTTTACGCCATACCCACACTGTTCAAGTTACGAAATGCAGAATCTGGTCATTTTGATAAAAGGTTTTATGCTTCAAGTTTATTATACTTTCAAATATTTATTCACAGTGTTTGGTTTGGTTGTTTTGTAGAGAAAAATTGTATTTGGCTTTACGGAACATTATTAAGTTTTGCATAGGAAAAGAAACAATAACAATAATATCAATGTTTGCTACATTTTAGGTTAGGCAGCAGTTATCCAGATAAATAATAACAAAAAGATTAAACAAACACCTTTTAGTTAATGCGTCTTAACTTACTATGATATTTATTTAAAACTAACAAAACTACCCGGTGTTAGTCGAGGGATTAATTTATTTTTATCAATAAGAATTGATTTCTTACTGTTGTGAAATAAATAATACTCTTAAAACCGAAACAACTATTTGATGTAAAATTTACACAAAACAAACGAAACCAAAAAATATACCAATTAAATCTATATATATATATAATAGTCAAAATGTGTGTTTGTGTGTGTGTGTGTTTGTATGTCTTGCAAAAACTTTCGACACACGCGATGGATCCTGACCAGATCAGTATCGTTTTGAAGACAATACTCAATGCTCAAAACTCGTCTCTGTGCATCTTAATGACAAAAACTCCTCCGCGTAATAATGGTACTCAATGCCAAAAACTCCTTTGCATGAAAATAGTACTCAATGTCAAAAAATCCTCTGTGGGTAATATAATAGTCAATGCCCCAAATTCTTCTGCATGAAAATGGTGCTCAATGCCCCAAACTCTTCTGCATGTAGACTATATTAAATGTCTTAAACACTTCTGGGCGAAGATGGAACTCAATACCTAAAACTGGTCTGTAGGGAATAGGTACTCAATGCTCAAATCTCCTCTGCATGCCTAAAACACTTCATTGTGAAGAATATCTATGCATGAAGATGCTATTCAATGCTCAAAACTTTCTATGTGAAGATATTACTACAAGGCCAATAATTCCCTTGTCTGAAGATTGTACCTAATGCTTAAAAATCCTCAGCATAAAAATGGAATGTAATGGCCGAAAATCCTTAGCATGGAGATGCTACTAACTGTCCAAAACTCCTTTGAGTAAATATGATACTCAATGCATAAAACTTTTCTGGGTGAAAATGATACTGAATGCCCAAAATTCCTTTGCGCAATTATGGTACTCAATGCCTAAAAATAATTTGCTTAAAGATGGTACTCAATGCTTAAAACTTCTCTGCGTGATAATGGTACTCAATGCCAGAAATTCCCCTGCGTAAAGATAGTACGTATGTCTTTATAACATCTGGGCGAATGTGGTACTTAATGTCTCTTTCTTTTGTGCATGAAAATGGTACTCAATCCCCTAAACTCCTTTATGTTTATATAATACTTAATGGCTCAAACTCTTCTTCGTAAATATAGTAATCATTGCAAAAGACTCCTCTGTGTAAAGATGGTACTCAATGCAAGACTCCTCTGTGTAAAAATGGTACTCAATGCCCAAAACTCCTCTTCGTGAAGATGGTACTCAATGCCTGAAACTCTGTTGTGTGAAGATGGTACTCAATGCTTTAAGCTCTTTAGGGCGAAGATGGTACTCAATGCCTAAATCTCCTCATCATAGAGATGACACTTTATACACAAAACTTTTCTGCATAGTACTAAATGCCAATGACTCTCATGTGTGAAGATTGTCCTTAATGCCTCAGCTTGAAGATGGAACCCAATGCCTAAAACTTCTCTGCGTGAAGACAGTATCCACTGATCAAACCCATTTGTGTAAATATGGTACTCAATTCATAAAACTCTTCTGGGCGAAGATGATACTCAATGCCCAAAATTCCTCTTAGTGAATATGGTATTCAATGCCTAACACTCATTTGCATAGAGATAGTACTAAATACTTAACACTTCTCTATGTACTGATCGTACTTAATGCCTAAAAGTCTTCTGTGTGAAGATAATACTCAATATCCAAAACTTATCTGCATTAAGATCGTAATCAATGCCCATAACTCTTCTGCGTGAAGATAGTACAGAATGCTGGGCAAAGATGGTACTCAACGCTTCAAACTTCTCTGCATGAAAATTGTACTCAATGCCCAAATCTCCTCTGCAATTGGATTGTGCTCAATGCCCAAAACTCTGTGTGAAGATGGTGGTAAATGCTCAAAGCTTCCGATCGTGAAGATGTACTCAATGTCTAAAATTTCTCTGCATGAAGATAGTACGTAATGCCCAAAACTCCTTTGCGTTAAGATTGTATTCAATGCCCAAAACTCCTCTGTGTAAAGACGTCAGATAATACTCAAAATATTGCTGTGTGAAAATGGTACTAAATATCTAAATCACCTCTGTGGTACTCAATGCCAAAAACTCCTAAGCGTGAAGAGGAAACTACCTGCCGAAAATTCCTCTGTGTGAAGATGCTATTCAATGCCTAGAACTCTTCTGTGCGAAAATGATTGTTAATGGTAATAACTCCTTTGCATAAATATGGGACGTAATTCCTAAAACTTGATTAATGTTTGTAAGTACTCTGTGTGAAGATATACTTAATGACTGAAACTCCTCTGCTGGAAGATGGTACCCCATGGCTTCTGGGTGAAGATAGCACTCTATACCTATCATCTCCTGCGTGATGATGGTAGTCAATGCTTAAAACTTCCCTGTGTGATGATGCTATTTATTTCCTACAACTTTATTTTGCATGAAGATAATACTTAATGCTTAAAATTCCTCTGTGTTTAGATCGTACTTAATGCCAAAAACTCATCTGCATGAAGATGGTGCTTAATGCTTAAACATTTTTTGATGTAAAAATTAGAAACCGATTCCTAAACCTCTTCTGTGCAGAAATGATACTCAATGCCAAAAACTCCTTTGCATGAAGTCCAAGTATCATTAGCGTGAAGATGCCTAAAACTTTTCTGGGTGAAGATGGCACTCTATATCCAAAACCTCCCTGCGTTAAGATGGTACCCAATACTCAAAACACTTCTGTGTGAAGATAGTACTCAATGCCCCAAATTCCTCTACGTTAAGATAGTACTAAATGCCAAAAACTCCTCTGCGTGAAAATAGTACTCAATGCCTAAATTGTCTTTGCATAAAGATGACACAAACGCCCAAAACTCTTCTGTGTGAAAATGGTACTCAATGCCTAAAGCTGTTATGCATGAAGACAGTACTCAATGCTTAAAACTACTCTGCATGATAAGGGTACTCAATACTTAAAATTTTTTGGGGCGAAGATGATACTCAATGCTCAAAACTCGTCTGCGTGAGAATGGTACTCCATGTCTAAAATTCCTCTGCATGAAAATTGCACTCAATGCCTTACACTCCTTTGTGTGAAAACGGTACTAAATGTCCAAAACTCTTCTGCATTAAGATAGTACCTATTGCTTAAACTTGATCTGCGTGAAGATGGTACTAGTTCCTTAAAACTCCGATGTGTGAATATGGTACTCATGTGCAAACCTCTTCTGTGTGAAGATGGTACTCACCAAAAACTATTCTGCATTCAGATAGTAATCAATGCTCATACTCCGCATGAAAGTAGCACTGAATGTCCCCAACTCTTTTGTGTTGAAGATACTCAATGCCTAAAACTCTTCTGGGCAAATATGGTACTCATTGCCTTAAACTCTTCTGCGTGAATATATTACCAAGTACTTTAAAACTTATCTGCATAAAGGTAGTTCTCAATGCCTAAAATTCCTCTGCATAAAGATGGTACTAAATGCCTAAAATACTCCGCGTTTAAAATGGTACTCAGTGCACAACACTCTTCTGGGCAAAGATAGTACTCAATGCCCCAAATCCTCTGCGTGAAAATGGTATTCACTCCTAAAACTATCCTGGTTTAAGATAGTAATCAATGCCTAAAATCCTCTGCGTGCAGATGGTACTCAATGCCTAAAACTCTTCTGAGCGATGATTGTAGTCAATGCCTTAATATATTTTTCATAATCTTAGTTTTCGATGGCTTAAACTTGTTCTCATGCAGAGGAGTTTTAGGAATTAGGTACCAGCTACACGCTTTGAAATTTGGGGCATTGACTACATTCTACAAGCAGAAGAGTTAGAGTCATTAGGTTCCATCATCACACAGAGGAATTTTGGGCATTAAGTACCATCTAAGCGCAGAGGAGTGGTAGGCATTGAGAACCATGTTCATGCAGAGGAATTAATGGCATTGAATATCATCTTCACCTTGAGAAGTTTTGGGTATTGAATACCATGTTCATGCAGAGCAGATTTAAGCATCGAGTACAATATTCATGACGATGAGTTTACGCAGAGGGTTTTAAGGAATTAAGCACCATATTCACGCAGAGGACTTTTGTGCATTAAGTATTAGCTGCACTCTGGGGAATTTTAGGCATTGAGTACACTCTTCAAGCAATGTTAAAATTAATGTTAAAATTATATACGTGTATGTAAAACTAATTTTAAAATTATGTACGAGTGGGTAAAACTAATGGTAAAATTATATTCGAGTGTGTAAAACTAAATGTAAAATTATGTACCCTTTTTTTTGTATTTTACTTCATTAAGTTTTAAGAGATCAAGGGCTCCTTCCTTGAGCTAACACTTGATTCTGTTATGATTTAAATTTATATCCGATGGCTCTTTTAAGAATAGATACTGTTCCCTTTATGGCTGCTATCTGCATTTCGTTACAGCTTGGTCTCCCAGTGATTGCTTCTAAGTAATTTTGAAGATATACGAGTGTGTAAAACTAAATGTAAAATTATATACGAGTGTGTAAACTAATTGTAAAATTATACGAGTGTGTAAAACTAATCGTAAAATTATATACGAGTATGTAAAACTAATGGTAAAATTATATACGAGTATGTAAAACTAATGGTTAAATTATAATCAAGTGTCTAAAACTAATGATTAAATTAGATCTGAGACAGCAAAACTAATGTTAAAATTATATACGAGCATGTAAAACTAATGGTAAAATTGTATACAAGTGTGTACAACTAATAGTAAAATTGTATACAAGTGTGTAGAACTAATAGTAAAATTAGATTCGAGTATGTAAAACTAATAGTTCAATTATATACAAGTGTGTAAACACACTCGTTCCTAATATTTACATTAGTTTCATACACTCGTATCTTATTTTGCTACAGGAACAGCTGATTTTCGGATGAGTAATTCATCAGGACCAAACATCTCGGATCAGAAGGTAGTTACGGTCGGCTCTACCATTGCCTTCACGTCAGACGACTAATCAATTCTGTTGGTGGGTCACCCGTTTAGATAGAAAGGTCAGTCCGCCTCGAGTCTCACGACATCAGCCGACTGTCTCCACCCTTAAAAAACAAACCTCATTTTTGTTGTTAAAAGGTCGAATGATGACTGTGGTACCGATGAACACGACGACGCCATGTCGCTAAAAAGAGTATAGACTATAAAAAAATAAATACAAGAAAACAAGAAAGATAAGAATAAATACAAAGAACGCAATGAAGATTAACGTCCCCCGCCGCTCCCCTGTCGAGCTTGGATTAAAAACAAAAATGTAGACACTCACCTCATGATACATGGGAGTGGGGAGAAGGATCGGGATTGTCGTAGGTGAGGCAATAAGTCACACCAGTCAGTAAGTGAATCTAATTGGGTAAATATTAGCTGCTTTTCGCTAATTTCTACACCCGTCTCATGTGCTTTTCGACGATTATAAGATTTTTAAATAAATTATTATTGGCATCGCACTTTTCTGTGTCTTCATTCTGGCTTTTCTCTTCCCACCAATTGAAGGGCGTGTACTTTGAAACGATTTTAGGTGACCCTGTCACCTTTAAACTTAACCACAATTTTCACCAGGCTTCACGTTTTTAAGTAATAGCATTAATTTGTTCGCACAAACACATTCATTTTCCACTTTAACGTTAAATATATGGGTTTATTTAGGCAATTTATAATTTAGAAGATGCTGCTACGTCTGCTGCAAAAAAGTGAGCTCTTTCTATTTGACTAGGAAATTTCTCATATCTTTCAGTATCTTATCTATATATCTATAAAAGGGAGAATGTGTGTGTTCGTGATGACTACTATTAACCTATACACTCAACGAATTTTCGATCTAAAGACGTGAAATTTGATATATAGGGTATTCAGACATGGGGAAAACTCTTTAATCGGTTTTCATCAGGAAAAAAAGGGCTGATAAAATTGAAAAATTAGTACGGTGGGAGGTCATTGTATTTTTATCTATTTTCGACTGTTTCTTGACTACGCATGCGCGAATCGTTCACATGACAGCTTCTTTATGTCAAGAATAAGTAGGTTTGAAAGCACTTTATAAAGATCCTAGCATAATGACCTAATCGTTATTATACTTGACTTACTCTAGGTTTTGGTTTCGATCTCAGCTCGAGTACTTTTTTAACTTACAAAAAGTGAACTATTTAGGAAAAAAAAACCCCATAAGACTCGCATGCACATGTCTCAGTTTCTTTCCGATTTTTTTCATTGTTTTAAAGGAATTTAATGTTACGCTTATAACTGGGTGACGTCGGGTACATCTGCTAGTATCTCTATAATACTAACATTTACTCATGCATAGAGTATTGCTATTTCTTGGCTGGTGTATTATCCATTAGTGCTCTCCCTCTTGAATGGAGTGACAGAAAATTAGCAAGCTCCATCAACGCAATATTTGATCTTTGTACTTGTTTTACAAATACTTCCACGGAATGTGCTCCGACAAACTATACTTATGCTCTCTCAATATAAATACTCCAGACAAGCCCGACAAGCAGCAAAGGCGAACTAATTCACTGCTTACGGCCACATTAAAAAATAACACAAAAAATTAATATCTTCTTTTTCTTTAAACTGCTTGCCTTTGAGATTCGTTGTGTGTAAAGTATCACCACTTATCAAGGCCAGAAAGTCGCTCGAGGATATATCTAGTAAAAGGTATGTAAAAAAAAGGTGCCTTTTGCTGTACAGGTTTATTCACCGAGTAATGCACTATTATTATACTAAATGTGAGTCAATCAATGTTTGTTTCGGGAAGGTTTGTTCTCTGTACATTTGAATTAATCAGATACATGATAAAATTTAACTTAGTTCGGAGTATGAGACAGGGTTTAAAAGAAATTCTCTTTTAATTATTCAAATTAACCGTAATTTGAAATTAACTGAAATAGTCACCAATCTCTCGTTTAGCTATCTATGTATTTCTTTGCTGATTCAACCTTTCTCTTATATTTAGTAATATCTCTTGGGGCATTTAGAGGAAAAAATGACTCTGTTATCGGCATCGCCATTTAATTTACATACGTGTGTTTGTGCACGGCACAAACATGTATGCAAATAAGATTGGAAAATAATTATTCTCTTTATTTTTATATAATAATAATAATAATAATAATAATAATAATAATAATAATAATAATGATAATAATGATAATAATAATAATGATGATAATAATAACGATAATAATGATAATAATTATAATAATAATATTGATGATGATAATAATACTAGTGATTATAATGATAATAATGATAATAATAATAATGATAATAATAATAATAATATATCAGACAATTTTATTAATACTACTAAGACAGCAACGTGAGCATGAAGACTGGAACTGACAAATGGAGGACAGCGCATGACTGACACAAGAATACAGAGAAACATCTTTCAAAGAGACTCTATTTTTTTACTTAGCAGTCACCACTTATCAAGGCCCGAAAGCCACTCGAGGATAGAGGTTAATGAATGTAAGATAGTAGTGTAGTAATCGTTAATGGTGTAAATTGAGTAGAATTTGATTATCCATGGGGGCGGCTCAATAAGCACTTGTTTACATTAGATAATAAGGCTACAATGTTGCATTCAAGAAGGACAGCAGAACAGTGTTCAACAAGCCAGAAGTTCTGGGAAAAAAGCTTTGTTCATGGAATCTGCGTTTAAATGTAGGCACAGATAGAGAGTAGAGGAAATCGTTTATAGTGGTTGTAGCTAGTCGAGTGTTTTTTTTGTGAAAGTTTGACAAAGGGAACAATAGAGTTCCTTCGAGCACTTGCTATGAAAATTACGATAGAGTAGAGACAGGTTCGCAACGTCTCTTCTGTGGAAAAGAGGCTGCAGGGAAGAGAAAATGGCATCACGTACTAGGTTTCGAATCCGATTTTGAAGCCTATCAAGGTTCTTTATCACTAATACTGTTTATAATAGCCAGGATATCATGCAACTACATACGTAGAAAATGTGATACCGGCTAAAAGTTTACAAACACAAAACAGAGAATAAACTACCTCATGTACATGGATAACCTGAAGCTACTTGCAAAAAAAGCAAAAAGGAACAAGGAAAGCTGATAAACACGACCAGAACATTTACCCAGGACATAGAAATGGAATTTGGAATGGAATAGAAAAGTGTGCACAACAAGAGATGTAAAAAGGAAAACTAGAAATATTAAAGGGCACGGGACTTCCCAACCAAGAGGAGATGAGAGCGTTTGATAAACATGATACCAACAAATATTCAGGAATTCTGGAAGCAGACACTATCAAATCTATATGAATTTAAAAGAAAATTTCAAAAGAATAACGAGAACAAGGAAACTTCATAGAAAAAATATGTAGTAGAAATCTAGTTAGAGGAATAAATACCGGGGCCGCATCATTAATAAGATACATCGGGCCATTTATAAGCTGGACCAAAAACAGAACTTAAGTATATTGATCAGAAAGTGAGGAAATTTATCATCATCCAAAATGCACCACATCTGGAATATGATACTGGCCGACTCTATGTGAAAAGAGTCGAAGGGAGAAGAGGTCGTGTAAGTATAAAAGAATGTGTGGAAGATACACACACACAAAAGATTTTAAAAAAATATTGAACTTAGAACACAGAAACACTGGTCACCCAAGCAAGTATAAATGATCAATACAGAAAACAGCGAAACCATAAAGAAAATGGAAAGAAACAGCTTCATGAACGATTTATAAGAATGAGAAGAAAAGAGCATTACGAATACATGAAGACATAGCTAAGAAAAAGGCACTCGAATAAAGAAGCAAAATCGCCACCGACAACTGCACAGAAAAAATGTCACTAGAACTAACTATATTAAAGTTAAAATAAAACCCAGGAAAAAGCAAATATTAACACCGTGGCAAATTGAAGAAACGTTAAACCACATAATACGTGAATGCCGCAAACTAGCCTCGAAAGAATATAAGAACAAACACGATAGCGTAGGAAAGCAGTACACTGGAACTATGCAAACGACTGCATTTTGAACATGCAGGCATATAGTACAGACACAAACCAGAGACGGTATTGGAAATGTGTGTGATTTTTGTGTGTGATGTTTGTGTGTTCTCTATAAAAATGTTAGGAAATCTACTTAAAATTTTAAAGTGTATTCTTATGTAAAATTTACAGAAGAAGACAATGGAAGTGTTTCCAAATCTCCAAGTGCACGCTTCAGAGGGATATGGTGGCATTTCCTCCTATAAAGTTCAAATATATATATATTTTTAATAACATTTCAGATCAAATGTATATAATAAGAAGACAATGGAAGTTGTCCCGAATCTCTACAGGATCTTCTAACCTAAGAGCCCTATGGGGACCGAACCTCATTTAAAATTTTAAATATAACCTATATTGATGAGATTCATATAATTAAAATTCTCAAATGGAGATAACGGCAGTGTTCTCCAATCACCACCTTACCTTCTATGTGCACAATATGTATGTTACCCCATTTCTAAGGGACCCATGGGGACAGAGATTATTTTACATTTCAAATTAAGTATATCCGATTTTAATGAACCTTAAATCATATGTATAAGACACTAAGAAAGCCTTTCAACATCTCAGCTTATTCCGAATATATTAAAGGGTGAAACGGAAGAAGACAGTATTAAAAACAAATAAAGTAATATGATGCTGTGAACATAGTGAAAAAGCAAACCTCGAACAACACGGATCCTTCTTTTTTTTACATAGAAGTCACCACTTATCAAGGCCCAGAGGCCACTCGAGGATAACGGCTAAAGAGTGTACAATAGTCAATGGGACAATATCATAGAAATCGTTGTAGTGCAAATTTGGCAAATTGGATTAATTAAAAGGGAACGGCTCATCAAGAACTTATTTATGTTGGACTTGAAGACAATCATATTGTAATCTGCTGAGAAGCAGGAAAACGGAAGAAAGTTCTACAGGTGTGCAGTTCTAAGAAAAAAAATCTTTATTCATGGAATCTACGTTTAGGTTTAGGCATAGATAAAGAGTGGGGGAAATTATTGACAGTGTTTTCAGCTTGACGAGTTTTTCTCGTGAAAGTTTGACGAGGAGGGAACATAGATTGGAGCTCAGACGAGCACTTGCCATGAAAATAACGATAAAGCAAAGACAGGCTCACAACGTCTCTTCCGTGAGAGAGAGGTGACAGGGAAGAGAAAAGGGCATCCCCTACTAGCCTACGAAGTCTATTTTGTCAAGGCAGGATAATCTTCCTAGCAGCTCCTTCCCAGATGTGGCAACAATACTCCATCCTTGGACGTACCTGGCTCTTATATAAGTAGAGAATTGCATCAGCAGTGAGATATCTACTAGATCAATAGAAGGATTCCACCGTTGTTCCAGCGACCTTGGCAACGGATTGGATGTGCGTGTTCCATTTTAGATCAAGCCCAGAAGCATATCAAAGCATGGAGCCTCCTAGTATATATATAAGATAGGGAGAAAAAAAAAGGAAAACTTGGTGGCACATATATCACATCTGTATAAATAGACGGAGACAGCTCTTGATTTTTATCACTTAAATTCTAAATGTTCACGCGTTTAAAATCTCTTTATGATCGTTTAGCCTATTCTTTCCATTGTGAATTGTTTTGTTTGTTTGTTGTGGATCGTTTTTTATTTTATCTTGGGAAAGTCTTCTTTCAGTCGAACTTAGACCTCGAGTCCGCCCGTAAATCATCAATGGTAAAAGAACACATCTTATATAATATTACCTGTTCGTAATACTGTGGTAAAGTTAGACACAACATAAATGTATCCTTGAAAGCTGACATCTTTGAAAGGTCTAAAATTTACCATGATCGATAACGTTGGAATTTCCCCGGTAAGGGCGCCTCGGCGATTATCAATAAACACTCATCTAGCTGAAACCACTATCAATAATTTTCCATACTCTCTATTTGTGCCTAAATCAAAACGTAGATTCCATGAACAAAGCTTCTTTTTTAGAACTGCACGCCTTTGGACTCTCTTCCATTTGCCTGCTTCCCAGCTAACTACAACTTGATTGTCTTCAAGTCCAACATAAACAAGTTCTTGATGAACCACCCCCTTATGTAATCCAATTTACCAAATTTCTATTACTAACGATTACTACAATATTATCGCATTGACTACTGTACGCTTTATAATCCTTATCCTCGATTGGCCTCCTGGCCTTGATAAACGGTGACTCCTATGTAAAAAAAACAAAACAAAAAAAAACCCCTAAAACCTCATCCGAAATTCCTGATTCGTAAATTTCGGAATTTTGATTTAAGATGTACTTCTTTTAAATGTTTTTATTATTTGCTCTATACAAATAAGAGTAATAAATTATTAAGGAGCAAAGACAACTCGAGCATAATGTTTTATGTGATAAGTTTGACGATGAATAACATCATGAGAAGATTGGAAGCAATCAATGGAAAGGATGACTTTGATTCTTTAAAGGTGATGGTTCGCCAAGTATTTGTTAATATGGAGCTTGAAAACGACTATTACAGTAAGTTGGAAACATCTTCGTGATAAACTGTTTCGCAGATGGGAAATTATTGGAAAGAAACTTTGTTCATGGAAGTTCCATTTCTATTACTTTTTACGGTTATAGTCAAGATCGGCCTCTGCTACGCATATAGGACAACGGTGAGAAACAAAATATGGGTCCTTTTAATTATTATCTTCCTCTCAGATAACGTCACAGCCCTCTCAATTTCCCCATGTTTAGAATGGCTTTTAATTGTCCGTTTAACCTTGACTAAATATCCAGCAAAATGTTTAACCTTGACTAAATATCCAGCAAAATGTGCAGCAGAAATCGTAGGTCAAAACCAGCAGACAATCTTTACTATAGCCATTTTTAAATATGACTAAACATTTTTATAAGAGAAAGAATAGAGCAGTCTGTCACGTTCAAGGTTTAAATATCATATTCCGTTTGTCTAAAATAGTAGTTTTAGATGCGCCCACGCAAGTTTAGAAGAGGCTCTGTCTATCTGTCTACCTCTTACACGCTTCAGTTTCAAATAGCATTCTTACATGCGTTCACACATCTCTTTGAAGCATTGAGTCTGATCCTCATTTTTTTTTAAAAAGGTACAACACACGAGCTACCAAAGTTGATGTTAATGAGATCGTCAGTTAGATCATAAAACAGTCATATGAGAGAATTGAAAACGACAGACGAAATATAAATGAATACTTATAGAAGTGGCTTGACAAGTGTTTATAATTAGACTTAGATTATCATATTGTAGTCTACAAGGAAGCATTCCCATTATACGAGTTACACAGGAAACGTTTTGGAAAGAAACTATGTTGGCGTAAACTCGATTTAAATTTTAATATACAAAGAAAGAAAAGAAAATTTCGTCGCAAGGGTAGCAGTAGAACGAGTTCTCACTGTGAATGTTTTGCAGGTTGAGCCAAAAATTGGTGCTCACTCGAATACCTTCAATAGAAATAACGATCATAGCCTTTGGACTATGATCAAAGCGTAACGATCTATATATTTATGTTTATATTTAATTTAAAAAAGTAAATCTATTTCGAAATCCTAAGCAGTACGACTGCTGAAGTGAATTTAGAATTAAAATCATTAAAGTTTCTATCTAGCTAGGAATGCATTTTTTAGAAATAAATTTACATTTCAAAGTGTAGTATCAGTTTTGAAATATTTCTAGACTTGGACAATTTTGGTCGCGATCTAGAATGCCCTTTTTGGAAGCTTAATCCCCCCCCCCATTTAAAATCGACATAATGTTTAACTCTTCCCACATGGGGTGGCAACGTATCTTCTGAGGCAAAGGGGCTGTCAGTAAAGAGTAGATATCAACTGTAGCATAAGCGATGCCGGACGATACCAGATAAGCTTGCTAATCTAGGATAAATTGCTTGTTTGTAATTAAATTCTAGTTTAAATAAATGTTTATTTAAATATAAACTAGGAAGGTAATGCTTAAATAAATCATATAAACAAGATGGGTTTTAGAACGATTAGATTAATAACAATAATTTAAAAAGAGGTCTGACCTCTAGCAGTCTGACGTTGAGCTCATTAAGATGACGTGGATCTTAGGATGAGACGTGGAGATTGAGTTAGTTAGTGGAGTTGGGGGTTGGAGCTGACAAGAGAAGTTGAGTTTCTCCGAATGACCAGGAGGAGGGGGACCAACATATTGGAAAAGTGAATAAGAACGGTGCTTGCAACTTCGAGAGGAAAGGAACTATGAGAATAAAAAAAGTGTAAATATTATTTTATCGATGATTTATGTGTTCGTCTTTTTCTTCGGAGAAGTTGAAGATCTTTATTTTCTTTATTCCAGATCCGATGGTCCAAATAGATGAACCAAGAACCGGCTGAATGGAACCTATCGGACGTGAAGGTATCGTTCTCTTAAATATTTTACAATCACTATATGTCTTGTCAACAGTCCCTTAAATGTTATACATCCGTTAACATAACCACTAGAGATTTTTATACTGGAAAATATATGTGCGAGAGCATACTAGTGTTGGGACGACTAATCGGAATCGGAATCAGGAATCGGAAAAATCAGAGTTTTTTGGGTTATCGGAATCGATATCGGAATCGGAAAAATTTGAGCCTATTTTCCGATGCAAAAACCGACTCCTTTAATTATCTTTTTTTATTTGATTTTAGTTTAAGAAACATTTTCCATTGCTTGTAGAAGTAATAAAATCATAAATATTTATTGATTTAAACTTCGAGTAAGACTAAAATCTGTAGATCCTCCTCTCACAAGTGTGTTTTACGTTTGAGAAAATATATGACCATTTAAGATGTGTTTTTACTGTAATCCAGACAAAATAACACCTTTATAGTAAAGTATTTAGAGATTTTTAAAGAATCAGAATCGGTAATTGTATCGGAATCGGGAAAAATATTGCAATAGTCCCATCATTAATGTATACACACAAACCCAATTATATCTACCGACGTTTCAAACCCCTTTTCAAACCATTTATTGATTTGCTTCCCACTAGACGACACACACACACACACACACACACATATATATATATATATATATATATATATATATATATATATATATAGATAGATAGATAGAGAGATAGATAGAGAGAGAGAGAGAGAGAGAGAGCGAGCGAGAGAGAGCACTCTTTCTTGCCGTGACAGAGTACAAATCGACTTCGTAATTTCGTGTTACCGGTGTGTAACACACACACACACACACACACACACATATACATACATATATATATATGCGTGTGTGTGTGTGCGCGTGTGTGCGCATGCCGGTAACACGAGATTACGAAGTCGATTTGTACTCTGTCACGGTAAGAAAGAGTGCTCTTAGCAGCATCTCTTTTCAGAAGTGGCAGAAGTATTTCATATTAAGACGTATCTTATTCTTATATAGATATGTCGGTTTGTCACGTATATATTTGAAATAGAATTTTCGCCGTTAAAGACGTATATTAAATGAGTACATCACGAGAATATACGTTCTTGTCTGTTTTATTGTATCGAACATCGTTTCTTAAGATATACGTAATTAGATCCAACGTCTCTATGTCTTCAGTTATCTTCTCACTCGCACAAGTGGTGTTTTATCGAAGTTGACGTAATAAACCATTGGATACAAATCAGTGTAATACATCCTTTAAGACGCAAATAGACACGTAGCATATAAGTAATAACTAATGCATGTGATAACAGTGAGTCGAAAGATATACTTTTACTTATGTTAAAATCAGGTGAGGGAAGATGGCATCCTTGTCAGCGTCTCAAATCCACCCATGTTCATTAGTCATGTATCTCACCCCAACCCCTACTCTCGTTCTATTTCCCTCGATCTGTGCCTGCAAGCGGAAGCGCTCCCAAGTCCTTGTATTTCATTCATTTTACTACACTTTCTACGTGCTGTGCTGTCTTGTTCCAGTTCTTTCAATAATAGAATGATCACAACAAAATCCTAACCAAGATTCGTGACAAGATCAGATGATCTTAGCTAATCAAAATGACGGTGCTACAAACTTACGTAGGCGTCGCAAAAAATATTTCGGCTTTAGGTTTTATAAGTCTTAGGCAGATTATGCTCTTCCCCTTGAACATTAATTCTTTGCTTTTCTAGCCCCTTTTTAGAGGGAACCTTACACACACACATATATATTATTTACTATAATAATTATTAAATACCTACATACACTAGTACTTCATCATCTCGGGAACCATGAGCGTGTCACGATTAACACCAGGCGATAGATTCGAACCCAGCGACAGAAGCCATCCCGGGCTTCATTAGCAAAGACCTAATCCATTTGGCTACCGTCAACCACAAGAAATGCTGTTAGATTTAAACATTTTTTAAATGCTTTTTAACGTCTGTTAGAATGATCTAATCATTATATGATGATCTGCGCATGAGAGCTAAATTGACCGACTTTAATTCAACTGAAAGTGCTCAACAATAAGAAACAAGTTTCTTAAAGGGGCTGACATAATTATTATGTATAATTATTAAATACACAGAGACACTAGTGTATCATCCTTTCGGGAATCATCAGTGCAGAGTGTCACGATTAAGACCAGTTGATAGATTCGAACCCGGCGCCAGAGGCCATACCTGGCTTCATTATATATATATATATATATATATATATATATATATATAAAACTGAACGCGCGTGCGTGTGTCTGGTTACGAATAGGCTCCTATAGGGTTGACTATTTAAAAAAAACTGATTACATATAATGATGGAAGATGTATCGATGATCAGGAATGGGTATGTTTGATCTGGCAGAACAGTGGTTCATAAAAATGTACGGTCTGCGTTCGCGCTTAGCCCCAAAGTATGGAAATAAAAATTGAAAAAAAAAAACGTTTACAAGGATTTTTGATATAGATGTACATATGAATAGTTTGATAGGTATGTTTCAACTTAAATAGGGATGGTATAATAAAATTGTGGGGTCTGCGTTCGCGCCTGTACTCCATGGAAATATGGCACAAACTTTAACAAAGACTTTTCATATATACTTGCGTAAGTATACTTTGATAATTATGTTTCAGTTTGAAGAAATATGGTATAATAAAATTATTGGGTGTTCGTTCGCGTCTGTCCTCATTAGAATGTAAATATGCCACAAAGTTTAACAAGGTTTTTTAAAAGGGGTGAGGGTCCACAATAACACCTTAACTTTAATCTTAATTCACGTTAGCTTTTATTTATTTTTTGGAGTTGAATCATATTGTGTCGAATAAATTCACCTCATAAATTCACGTTCTTATTAAAGTGAAAGCCAAAAAAGAAAGTCGGAACTTAAGACAATTCTCGACACAAATTTTGCATAACTCTGCTTTTTCCCTTCTTCCTTTACACATGACACTCTTTCGAAAATAGATAAATAGATAAATAATAAAAAATAAGAACATTACTTGTTATCGTGTCAAAAGAAGGAAAAAATCCTGCTCACGTGATTACGTGTCTTTTTAAAAACATTTACATAACTTTATTATTTTTATTTATTTATCTGTTTAAGCTTTTTTTGTCGGTGAACAGGAATTCAGTTGATTAAAACAGTGTCTGTGTGTTATTTACATTACAATAGTACAACCCTGAATCCGACGGCGCAATACTACACCGTTCAATACTGTAAAACTGAAACGAAGTTGTTCTGCTTGAAAAAGGCGCCATTTTCTTTTATTCCTATTTTTATCGATTCTTTGCTTTAAAACACTAAAGTAATTACGTGTTTACTTTTTTAATATCCTATTTTGCTGTTTCGAATTATTTTACTAAAGTAAGTATAGCTTCATTATTTTTCAAAACTGTTTTTGTTTCTTTGTTTTTCGATATTTTTATAATTTAGTAAGAGTGTTTAGCAGAAAAGCTAACACACGGCTACCCGAAAAAATAACTATACAAAAAATAAATGTTACCATAGTCAATAAAGTTCAGTTCATTTTTTTAAAAATAGTTTTTAATGCTCTTTACTTGAAATAATTTCAGCGAACCGAAATTAAAACGAAATTTGAGGCGATAACTACTTAAATTAATTTTTATATAAACTAAACATGCCATAATCGAATATTCCTCAAGCACAAAATAACGGAAAACATTAAAATATGCCTATAAATATTCTTTAAGTTGATGGAACTCTCTTAAATTGTTAACACAGAATACTCAGATGCGCCTCCTTCTAATTGAAAACGGGGCTCTCCATTTCAAAGTCGCTGCCATTTTGATATTTTTTAACCCGGTTCGTGAATTAAAATAAATATTTTTACAAACTAATTAAAAATACAAACCAATGAACTTTTCTACCATAAAAGTAACTTTTATTGACAATGGTAACATTTATTTCTTGTATATTTATATTATTATTATATATATAACATTTTCTCTTTGTAAGAAAACATCATTTTGTTGGTCATTCTTGACTACGAATGGAAACAAATTTGATATAAAAAATATATTTTCGCGAAAATTATCTTTACTTTCATCATATTTTGCTTAGGGTAAAAAATTTGAGTATAAAACCTACCTCTTTACAACCCCCTCCTTTTCATAACCTATCATACTTTCATCAATCACAGTCCATTTTCTGTAGGCTGTTTTTGAACCCAGTCAACGACGGGTACTTCTGCTAGTATATATATATATATAATAGTTGTATAGTTTGGTTTTCTAGATGGAGATCCACTGAAACCTCTGTGTTTATTAAAGAGTGCCGATAGAGCAGGGAACACACACACACACACATACACACACACACACACATATATATATATATAATGTTTATTATGCAAATATTAGAGGAAAGGGGCAATATTAAAGTCATGTTTTTTATTTCAATATTGCTCCTTTTTCCGTCTGATGAGTTGCTTTCTCTTTTATTTGAATAAAGGTTTCATTGAAACATGTATGCACCTATGTAACCAACAATGTTTGTATAATAAACACACTAGATTATATATATATATATATATATATATATATATATATATATATATACACTGCATATACAAATTATTAACGAGTTTGCATTGTAAAAAATATATTTATGGAACGAGTAAATAGAAATCCATGAAACTTTGAGAAAGTGCTTACAATACTATTCTGCTACTCCAGTCAGAAAATAAAAATCTAAATTAAATAAATTTAAATCAGTATTAGCGAAACTATGGCAGAATATAGGAATATCTTTTGCTTTCACTGTGTCAAGTTATTAATGAGATTGAGAAAAACACACAATATACCCATAACTTGTCTATTGATATAATTTTCAAACATTAAATGAACTAGGGAGGATGCTTAGAACACAATAGCTATATAGCAATTTATACGTTGGCATAATTAGTAGGAGATAGGCGATCTTTTTTATGATGTACTTGTAAATAGTTTGGTCCACAGAATTAGTAAAAATTGTGTTTTCGTCAACAGTTATTCCTCGCGATAGCTCTTGGAGAGCATCCCTAAATTCATCTTTGCTCTTAAATTGGCGTTCACTTGCATAGAGACGTCGCTTAATGATACTCCAAAGGTTCTCAATTGGGTTCAAATCTGATGAATTCGCAGGCCACTCCATCTTCCTTAGTCCAGAGAACCATAGTTGTTGCAAACACTCTTTGCTTTTGTTTACTGCAGGTGAGGGAGCATTATCCTGCATAAAAATAATGCATGCAGCAAACAAAAGCAAAAGCTTCTTCAGAAAAGCTATGTAAGCATTTGACGTCATTTTTACGCCTTCTGGGACTCTCCATGGGCCAACTAAAGTATCTTCGTTAATCCAAGCCCAAATCATTATCTCACCGCCACCTTGTTGACGCCTTAAATGCTGATGGCGATGTCGTCCATCTAGGACCCATCCCTTGCTCCAGCCATCTGCGCCATCAAAAGTGACACACACTTCATCCGTGAACAAAACTTTGGAAAAATCCGTTTTCATGTTGTCCTCTGTCTATTTCAATCGGTTTTGTATGTGATGTTGCTTTAATGGACGCTTTGTCACAGGCGTAACAGACAGAAGGTGGCATCGAGTACTTTTTGAGATATTCTACACTCCGGCTTGGTCAAAGACTTCTCGACTTGTCTGGACAGGGTTCTTAAAAACTTCACGTTTAATTTGCAGTAGAGAACGGCGTGAAACAACTCTAGATTCACCTTTATCAGCTCTCTTACGTACCTTTGTAGGATCCTTGATAAAGTTCTTCACAGTTTGATCGTACCTTTCTATCATTTCGATGTTTCGATGGTCGTTTTACCTTTTGCTAGCTGTTCCGTAATAGTACGCTTTTAAGAACTAATCAAACCACCTTTACGACCCATTTTATTGACGAAACACACTGCCTTGTTAATAATTTGAAACACCTTAAATACTGTGTATTAAGCAATTACAATGGCAAGTTGTTTACATTGCGCGGAAATCTCACAGCATTGCCAACGTTTCCGAAGCTTTTGTATACGAAACCACCGGTAAGTTTCTGAAACTGGTAAAAAAATCTCGTTAATAATTTGTACACACACACACACACACACACACACACACACACACACACACACACACACACACACACACACACACACACACACACACACACATATATATATATATATATATATACATATATATAGTAGCAGTTCAGCCCGGCTTTGCTCGGGCCCAATGTACTGTTTATAACTTGCCCTATGTGTGAATACACTTTACGTGAAATTTCAAATGTTTAGACCAAGAATTGTCTGAGTAATTTGGTAGCGACCGCAGAAATCCTTTTTTTTAACGTTTTCCCCCAATTTTGACCCCTTTAACCTTTATTGTTTTGTCTCAAATCAAAATAAAAAAGGTTGTCCCATGTCCAAGTTATCTACATCTAAATTTCAAGTGTTGGTAGAATCTGCATAGGTGAACTCTTTCAACTTTTAACCGTTTGGCAGCGAAATTTTTTCCCCAAAACTGATTAAAATGCTTACGACATGTCTGAATACCCATTATGCAAAATTTCAAAGGTTTAGACCAAAAATTGGCTGAGTAATTTGCTAAAAACAGCAAATGTTAAGTCTTTTGAATTTTTCACCTGTGCAGCTAAATTTTCGACCAAAATTAATCAAAAAGCTTTCCCTATCCCTGAATATTTCAGACTGATTGCACCTCGGTCATTTTTTTTTTATTTTTACATAAGAACTATTTATGAGAAAATACAATATTCAATATATTGTGATGTTAGACTGTGTTAATTTAAAATTTTGGTCAAAATCGCTTGTTCATATCGAACACATATACAAAGATACAAAGCCTATCTAAGAACACTGCCAAGCGCATAATAGAAAACTTAGTGTGAAATTTGAGAAAAATCGGTTTAGTTGTTTTCAAGTCCATAGAGAACTCTCTCTCTCTCTCTCTCTCTCTCTCTCTCTCTCTCTCTCTAGCTCTCTAATACTCACAGACACACAGAGAGACAAAGTTATTTTTATATAATAGCAGAGTAAATATAATAAGGTAATTTCATTTAAAAAGATAGCGAAAAGAAGAGAAGGAGAGAGCGGCACAATAGTAACCATCTCGTCCGAGATCAATATTGCAACTAAATAAATACATAAATGTTGCCAATAACGTAACTGATGCAAAGAACTCGACTGGATTCGAACACGACACGCTGAGCCGCCACTCACTTCCCAGACACTTCGTTCGAATTAATTCTTATTTACCTTACCGTCACTTGCCTATCAAATGTTTTCAAATCTGACAGTGTGAAACAACAAAGCAGTTCATTATGAAAACAGATCTGACTGACCTGGATTTTCACCTTTGACCTCGGGTTCTGGTTTCTCCAATCCGGTGTATACGAGGATATGTATTTAAAAACCAGGGTCGACCGGAACTCTGAGATTATAAGGGTGAATCCAATATCAGTCTTCGTGCCCTCACGCCTTTCTCGATCAAGAGAAAGGGAAATCTCTTTGACATCATCGAATGATGGTATTGTATGTGCGTAATCGATCCGCGACCTGAGGGGAAACATTAGCGCGAGTTGGCCAATAAGTCCTCACGCAAGAACTTCAACTACATTTTGTGCACCTAACCTCTAAAAAGATAATAAGTGTACTGTTTCTTAAAAGAGGTATGTTTCAATTAACGATCATGTATAAACACATTTTGCAAACAATATAAGCATATACATATACGTATGTATACATATATACGCATATTATTTAATGCATATACATCTATTACCATAAGGAAATATAGTTGTGCAAACAATATAAGCACACACACACACACACATATATATATAAAACGATATTATTTAATATATAGGCATCTAATCTTATGAGGAAATATAATATATTGTGCATATATATAAGAAAAGAAAGAGAGAGAATAATTAAAATTAAGTTAGAACTTTATTACATTACCAAGTTAATAAGGATGCGATTAATTATAATAAATGAAACGGAACTGAGCGGGGCATGACATTGCAAAGCTAAATGCTTCTCATCAGAAGAGGAGAAAAAAAACAGCGTTATACAAGAGTAAAGGCAAAAACGCCAACACCGATTTTATAAACATTTAAGGTTAGCAATAAGAAAGTTTAAAAGAATAACAATGAAAATGAGGGGAAGTGAGATCATTAGAAATAATATAAAAGACAAAAGAGGAAAGGTATTGAGTACGGCAGGGATTGGGAAACGAGAGTACTTAATAAAAGGAAAGGTGCAAATTACAGCCAATAAAACTTTATAGCTAAGTAACTTTAATTATTATCTCACTATCTTTTCTTACAAATTGCTCCTGTTACTCGGGTAGAGCTTCGTGTATCCAGACATACAAGTACTTTCTTTAAAAAAATCTATTTTTTCAAGTTAACTTTCTTTCTCTCTCTCTCTCTCTCAATATATATATATATATATATATATATATATATATATATATATATATATACTAGCAAAAGTACTCATCGTTGATTGGGTTCAAAAACAGTCTACAGAAAATGGACTCTGATTTATGAAAGTATGATAGGTTATCAACAGGAAGGGTTGTAAAGAGATAGCCTCGAATTTGGGGGTATCAAAACTAAAGCAAAATATAATGAAAGTAAAAATAAATTCGGTAAACCCCATAATTTATTATACCATACCTGTTCACACTGAAACACTTATCACAATATTCTGTGGATCTATATTAAAAAACCTTGCTAACTTTGTGACATATTTCCATTCTATGGAGGTCAGGCGCGAACGAACACCCCATAATTTTATTAAAACTTCTGAAACATAATGATCAAAGTATACTTACGCAGATAGTTATGAAAAGTTTTTATTAAAGTTTGTGCCTATTTCCATTCTATGAAGGCCAGGCGCGAACGCAGACCCCACAATTTTATTATACCATCCCTATTAAAATTAACACACACTTATCAAAGTATTCTTATGTACATCTATATAAAAAACTTTTAAACGTTGTTTTTTAATTTTTAAATTTGTATTTCCATATTTTGTGGACCAGGCCCGAACGCAGACCCGACAATTTTAATGAACCACCGTTCTGCTAGATCAAACATACCCATTCCTGCGTCCCGATACATCTTTTATCAGTATATGTAATCAGTTTTTAAATATAGTCAACCATATAGGAGCGTATCGTGCCTAGACACACACCCACCCACATTCAGCTTTATATATATATATATATATATATATATATATATATATATATATATATATAAGCAAATAGAGATCTGCTTAATTATACCATTTTCATTTTTCGATTTTTCTAAAAAAAGATTTTATATAAAAATAAAATGTATGTTTCATATGTATCACGAAAGTTTTCGATTCTCTGTCGAATTATCATTTTTATCTAATGATGATTCGTTAGAAGAAACGAAAACGTTCGTGATACACATACAAAATGCCTTCACTTATTTATTTCAATAGAAAAAATCATTAGGAAATTCGAAAGAATAAAAAGGGTATAATGAAGTTGTGATTTCTGTTGTTCTTAAGAATGTTTGTTTAAATGAAAGAAATGCTGCCAAAATAAATACACACAATACACACACACGTATATATATATATATATATATATATATATATATATATATATATATATATATAATGACCTTTTAGTTTAGCAGTGTCCAATACATAGATAGAGCTTAGTAGTAATATGAAAATCATGTATAGCAGAGAAGAAACTTATTTTTTTCATTCCCAAAGGAACCTATTAGACTTGATGATTTCTTTTCGTTAATTTGTTAAGTCGTCTGATTTATTTCCTGCTTTCTTAATTCCAGCACATTTGACTTATTGGTTTGGTAATCATGACCCATTCGCTGTTTCTAACACCTCGTTAAGATATAGTTCTCTATTCCAATAGCTTCTTTTAAATAACTGCAGACGGTGTGGAATCTTCTTCTGACTGTTTTCCTTGGTCTTTTCAAGTTTGGGATAAATGGGCATATGGTGTCTTTACGATTATGGTCTTTACATCGTTAGAAACGTTATGATTATAGCAGTCAAGATGAGAACAGTAAACCAAATAATGCAAATAATTCAAATTTTCAATCCTCATCTAAAAAATTTAGAAACAACAAACAGAATATATTATTCAACTGGAATTCATTATTTGGATGAGTATCATTTTTTAATTTATTTATTGTGGACTCATATTTCTTAGTTGGATGGCAGTAATTGCTGAGAAAACAGTTAGGAGATTCGGAGTTCCTATCACGCCGCGGCTACCACCTGACGAAGGCCTGAGGAATAGTTGGCTGAAACGTCGTGAAACAACTAAGAAATATGAGAATAACAGTCGTCAATAAATAAATTAACACACAGAATGTTTGTCTGACAAACCTAATACAACTTCAGTTAAAGTTGTAATAGCAATTCGTTGTTGTTATTATTAATAGTACTATAGCCTTTTTTCATTAGTCCCTTGGTTTGGATTGCGGTTAAGAGCGCCAAAGGTGACCTCGCAACCGAATTTCTCTGACTTTAATAGTTTTCTGTCTTCCTGAATATGTTAGTAAACACCAGACATGCCACTTCCCTCTTTGTGTATTACAAATAACGACAAGGTGAAATACGAAGACCACCAGAGGCAATGCGAAAAAACATGTAGGAATTACTTTTTACTACTCATTGAAACCTAAAGTCCATTGGAGGACAAGTGTTAATAGTTTGGGCCAGGTTAATGATAAAAAAACACCTTGAATTTTGCAGACCATGGATGCATCTGGGATTTTTTTTTCGGCTCATGTTAATATTGGACTTTAGAGCAACCATGTTGTAGTCAGACTATTCTTGGAGGAAAAAACTGTTTTCGTTGAAATTTCGTTTAGCTCCAAAGAGAAAAGGGATTTTCTATAATGCTTATAGCTAATCGAGTATTTGCTGCATGTGTTTTATAGGAGACAATCAGATATTGAAGCTCAGTCGAGCATTTATTTGGAGATAACGATAGATTAGAGAAAGACTAACAGCACTCTTTTGTGAGAAAGAGATTGCATGGAAAATAAAATAACATTTTCTACTTGATGACGAAGACAGTTTTGTACTCTATGAAAAAGCAGTCAGAAAAGATAGAACCAGAAAGGTTTTTATCGTTAATGCAATAGCATGACACTTTTTGAGAAGCTATTCAGTTTTTCAAAAAGTGTCGTACTATTAAATAATGCCATACTATTAAATAATGCCAGACTATTAAATAATGTCGTGCTCTTAAATAATATCGTGCTCTTAAATAATCTATTGCATTAACCCACATTGCAATATCCCACATTGAAAACTGACCTCATGTCTAACTCGGCCTTCGTGGGAACTCTGAATTCGGCCAACAATAAAAGTTATTTTAGTCTAGAAGGATATATTCTTCACTGACAAAGGAAAGAAAAGATACCAGAACAGATATTGCACTCTTCTCTTTTGAAGAAACAGTCATAGCCAACGCTGTGTTTGCAACGCACTATTATACCAACATGAATATTAACAGAGTGAGATGATTTATCTTGTAAATTATATAATTGCAATCGTAGTAATAATTTATTGAATGGTTGAAAATAATGAGGTCCATTGATCTCTAATTCTGAATCATCCAAGCACTTGTTAATTGTACGTGTAAGATAATATGAAACAATGGCTGCAGAGAGAGAGAGAGAGAGAGAGAGAGAGAGAGAGAGAGAGAGAGAGAGAGAGAGAGAGCAGGAGAATTGGTTGATGAAGTGACACCCAGCTTTCATTTTAGCCACGTTGCAATACAAAGGGTGTATGTTGACAATCGAACCACCCGACCTCATTTTATAATGTCAGGCCATTCAAGAAACGAAACAGAAAGCCTTTCACTTGCTGATCAACCTATTTGTTGCTAGTGTATAACTTTCAATCCTGACACCTCGAATTCTCACTTCCTTCATTACAGATAGCTTCCTTCTGAAAAATAATCTCAAGTTATTTAAGTTACAAAACAAGCCAGATCCCATCCCCTATTATTCCATATACGCACGCACGCACGCACGCACGCACGCACATACACACACACACACGCACACACACACACACACACACACACTATCTACAGACATTAGTGTTTCATGATTACTCAATTATCAGTGTATGAAGTGGTAATTATTGCTGATGGAAAGATTCGAACCTAGTCACAAAGTCACCCTTGACTTCGTAGAGTAGCATCTTAACGCCAGGCCACTGGCAATTAACACAAGAATTGAAGGGAATTAAGTGCATACAAATGCTAATGTGGCGGGCATGTATAGTAAAAATCAAGAAGATATTCGATGACCGGGAATCGAAATGCTGCAGTTTCGCTTTAAAACTCAGACTAAAGAAATGAGCATGGCTCATTTTTCTAAAAAAATTTAATCCAAAGTTTCAAGTAATTTTATTGTGAACATATTCCCGATGTTATTTTATGGTCTTACTTATTATAATATCGTCCAGATGTATCATCGCGAAATTAAGTTCGCTCAACATGGTATCCATAATTTCTGGAAAAATTGTAGGCGCTACTTTGACTCCAAACGCCAACCTGAATCTAATCTGATCATTCCTTTATGGGTGTTAATACAATGAAACTTGAAGCTATTTTCCTCGACTGAAATTTGAAGATCGACTTCAGAGAAGTGAAATTTAGTGAAAAACCTTTTTTTGGCATAAACGGTAGGGGCTGCCTGTTGACTGAATTCAACTTTTGATAGGATATTGTATTTTTTCAAGTATTTCAAGCTCTTCCTTTAATTTCTCCAATGAGGCGAACGGTACATTTATTTTTTACTAAAATAATAGTTGCATATTATCTTTGAGTTCGGATCTAGCTATCATTTTGGGGCATTTTCCCAGACCGGCTGAGAAAACTTCAAAGAAACTTTTTTTTTAATCGTGACTTTAGATTTTCCCTCTTATTCTTAAGATTTTTGACAATTTGACAAAATTCATTTATAAGTTAATCCCCCAAATTGAGAGTATTTCATAAAACATTTCCCCAAAAAGGGTTCCTGTGTTTCTTAACACGAAAACTTATCATTTCTAATCGTACCATTAAATGTAACATTAGTGATTAATTCACCTTCAAAATTTATTTTTGACCCGACCTGGCTGTTTCGCAAGACTTTAGCATGGTATATGTATTTAATCTCCTTTATATTTGCAATTTTTGAGCGATGTCTGATCCTGAATCTAACTGAAGCTTCACGCTTTTGATTTAATATTTTCGCTGGCGCATATTTCCGTATACTTTTCTCGTCTTTTTCGTATGTTCTTGTCTGTCGCACCTGACTTTTTCTTTTGCTCTTTGCTCTACAATAGGAACTTTTATGTCAAATTCTCTCAAAGATAAGGCAAGTTTTTGTTTTATATGGGTAGTCTGTAACCCAAGTCAGGACATCGCATAAATAACATGGACCATGTTTTGATTTTCAATGAATTGTCTTTTCTGTCTGCAGCAGGAATAATCTTCTTTTTTTTAAATTCTGGAAATTAGGTTTTAACTTTTTCTATATCTTTCTTACGTAGGCAACACCGGATTTTTCAATTTTCTTTCAATATTTTTAACGTAAATCACTAGTTGGAATTTTCGGCTAACTTTTATAGTGCTACGTTTGTCTCACTTTCTAATTTAGTTGACATTCTGCATCGAATTTCTATCTTTTGCCGATACTACTGCTTGTACATATACCAGACATTTGAAATCGCCAGCACTCAGTTCTCCGAAGTTAAAAACTTCACAATGCATGTTGACTATAGATGCAAATGTTAAATATTCCTCGTAATCGTTCTTGTGATTTCCATCTCCTATTACATAACGATGTTTTTGGGCTGAACAGTTCTGTTAAGAGTCTTACGAGTTCAGAAAAAGTTAGGCACAGGTTTTCGTGGTCGTATGTGATCTACAAAGTTTTGAAGCAATGAACATATCTTTTTAGAATTCGCCTACCCAGTACAATAAATGTTATACAAGTCCTCATATAGTACAAGACACAAGTCGGGTCTTCGTCTGGGGCGTAAATGAAATTGTCTATAACGTTCGAGACTGCGTTTTGTGAGAACACAATGTTAATTTCTGTGACTTGGTTGAAGTTTGATAACGTTTGTAGCAATAGATTTACTCTTGTTATTCCAGTAGCGTTTGCTTTTGTTGTTGTTCTACTAGAAGCATCTATTTTTGTTTTGTTGTTGTTCCAATAACAGTTTTTGAAATCCTTTTTTTTCTATTTTCTGTTGTTGTTCGCTTTGATTCTGATATTGTTGTATCTGGTATTTCACTAATTAATCTGTCCTCGTATTTTTGCTGTTGTTGCATTAGTTTTTTTTTTGTTATTTTTTGCTGTTGTTGCATTTGACTTTCTTTGTTATTTTTTGCTGTTGTTGTATTAAGTTTTCTTTGTTATTTTTTGCTGTTGTTGCATTAAGTTTTCTTTGTCATTTTTTGCTGTTGTTGCATTAGGTTTTCTTTGTTATTTTTTGCTGTTGTTGCATTAAGTTTTCTTTGTTATTTTTTGCTGTTGTTGCATTAAGTTTTCTTTGTTATTTTTTGCTGTTGTTGCATTAGGTTTTCTTTGTTATTTTTTGCTGTTGTTGCATTAGGTTTTCTTTGTTATTTTTTGCTGCTGTTGCATTAAGTTTTCTTTGTCATTTTTTGCTGTTGTTGCATTAGATTTACTTTGTTATTTTTTGCTGCTAATCCATTTGAACTTTCCTCATTTGTGCAAAAGTTGTCGCTTTGAGCAACGACTCTTCAACTTGGAATCGAGAGTTTAGGGTATGTCCATCATTATCATAATATTATCAGCATTTCTGAGTGATCAGTAGGCGTTTGACACAAAATCCTCGAGAACTGTGGTCACAAACAGGCCCAGAACTGAGACTTGCTGATCCTGTCGATCTGGAGAAGATGTTAGGGAAAGGGATATAGAAAAGTTATATGTTATGCTACCAGTTACTCTAGTGGATAGTAAAACCACGAAATACATGTAACTGGCGCTGGTATTCAGACACATGATTGATTAGGGTACAGTTCTAGGACGAGGGGCAATAGTAGAGAAAATATAAGTAATTAACACTATGTTGCAGGTTTAGTTTAAAGCACATGAAGTTCTGATTGTTTGATTCTAGTATTGATTCAATAATGAAGGGTAAAGGTTACGAATATAGACTCTAAGCCTGTGCATGTGATTGTCTGAGTCCGTGCACCAAAGGAGGAGATAACCAAACATGTTCAAGTAGTTACTGGGGATGGAGAAGTGAAGAGATAATTGATTAAATTGTCATCAGCAGGAAGGAATATCAATTATAATAAGATTATATCTATTTTATAAATAAATAGGTTAAAATTATGTTTAGTAAGTAACGAGTAACAGATTACTAGATTAACCAAATGAGGAAGTTAGATATATGTGTATACCCACATGCATATACATACACAGATACGTATACAGCAGTGCACACATACATCGGACATACACACATATACATGTGCCTATACGAAATCCCACATATGGCCACGTATACATTCAATTACATATGTTCTTCACATATAATAGTCCCATACAAGAATACATGTGTATGTCTAGATAAAAGCATGTGTAAAATATACACAGCTGGAATTAAATAGACCTGCACAATTTCGCATGCCTATAAACACGTAAACACACACGCACATACACACGTGTACACGGATACATGATAATATGGATGCATACACAAAAGCCCACACCGTGTACGCTTAGACATTCACAAATATAAATGTATAGACACATCAGTATTAATATACATGTATACATGTATGAGTGCTAATGCACACACAAAGATGAATGCACATAAAAACATATAAAATGAATGAAATTATATGGATAAAAGCATATATACATACGCATAAACCCACAGAAATACACCCGTATATAAAGATGCGTAGGCATGCATATATACACATGCATATTCACACAGATAGCAAAGGCATGGGCAAAAAGTAAAACAAACATAGGGATAGTCACAAATTATCACAAATTATCACGTATACACACATACGCATACATTCAATGAATATATGAATACTCACATAGGAACCCAAAGAATTTGAATGCCTACTAGACACTATTCTTAGGTGCCTAACGTCTCTCTGTACAGGAGGTTGTCAGAAACACCTAACATTAGTATACGTTTCCCTTCAAATAAACCGTAAGTAAATATTCAGAATTACATAATATCTGCGACTTAAATAAGATCTCAGTATGGCTAATCCACGCTAGCTTTTACGAAGAAATGGTGCACTTTCTCCATGTGATATAACCTCAGATAACCAAACGAAGATGAATACTTAACTAGACTAGACAAATTCTTGTCCTGGAATCCAGTAAGATCAAGAAGCTGCAATAAAGATATACTATAAAATGTTTAAATTGTCAGTTAGGGAGAGGGAAATTGTGCTCAACTTCTTTTGAGTGTTTGAGAAGTGCAGGAGAACTTTAATGGAATATTTGAATATCTATTTATCTCATACAGAAATTAAATGTTAGTCCCGTGAAGAGGAAAACTTGATTTTTAAGATCTTCCACCGAAGTAAAATATGAAACAAGAATATCTACATAGATTGATGCACGTAGGTAGATAAGCATAGGCGCACATGAAAATCAGGACGCCGTGCTTAATATAGATGCACACACATACGCATACAAAAACATACACTCATATATACACACGTACATATAGACGCATATAGAACTATATACTAAAGTGTGCATGTATACAAACGTAAGACAGCATACACATATATGCACGATATATATGCACCTACATACACATACAAATAGACACATGCTTTTCTCTGAAAGAGAAAATTAGATGCCATCAAAAGAACTTGATTGTAATTTCTTTTTTTCTGCCAAGAGAAAAAAGATGAACTTTAACTGAGAGAAGTTAATATTTTTCCTCAAGTCCTACATTATGTTTATCATTAAGAAGAAAGAAAGTCTACGTGGAAAACATTAACTTATTTTTTCAAACATTCAAAGAAATATACTATTTTTCTCCTTTCCTAAAAGACAATACGAAACAATGGAGGACCTAAAATCAACTTTTGCACAAATGTGTGGATATATTTATTTGAGATACCTCAAAGTCATGTGTTACTGATCTCACCATAGCTATACTATTAAAAATGCTTCGCTGAGCTTGCCCTAGTTTGTTTAAAAGTCTTCAATAAATGTCTTTTTTTATTCAATTTTCACCTCAAACAAGACACAGTGCCACTTTGAAATAGGGAGCTACTATCGTGGACATAAGTTGTAGGGGATTTATGAAGGGAGAGAAATCGCAATATGTCTGTTCACATTACACTTTAACTTCTGCAAGTCAGTACAGTTGGGAAAGCAGATTCCCGGGAGGGGCTTCCAAAGTCTAGCTGTGCTGGGGAAGAAACTATTGGAGTAGAAGGCTTTCTTACACTTAGGGATCTCTACTCTGAAGGAGTAGGATTCACCTGCTTGTCGGATTTGTCGGGAGTATTCACGTCGAAGGGGTAAAAGTGTTTGTTATTTGTCAGAGCATTCACCATTAAAGTAGCTGTAGAACAGGCAGAGGGATCCAACATTTCGTCGATGGGACAGAGGATGAAGCTTAGATAACAGTTTAGGACCTATTAGGTTGGCGACTCTCTTTTGAACCTTTCCAGGAGTGAGAGACAGGTAGCAGATGTGCCAGCCCAAATGTGACAACAATACTCCATACATGGACAAATTGAGACCTTTTAGAGATACAGGATACTTTCAAGCGTAAGCAGCTTTCTAGGACGGTAGAGAGAGCCCACCTTCTTCGCAGCTGCCTTGTCAATGCTCTCTATGTACCTATTCCAGTTCATGTTCGCTGTAAATGTTAGGTCGCGGAGTTTAAAGGAAGCACTTTTGGGCAATGTGTTCTTGGCCATAGCTATTGTGGTAGTGAAGTGTTCTTGTAATTGTTGAAGGAAACAAGCTTAGTCTTTGCAGCATTGAATGTGACCATCCATTCTTGTCCGCGTTCCACTACAGATTCGAGGTCATCTTCTAGTGTTTCTGCCATTTCCTTAGGTATGTGTTCATTTATTTTCCCCCTCGTGCCTGTTATAGAGAGTGGTATCATCAGCAAATATTCCCGTCTCAGAAACAATTTTATCTGGGAGGTCAGTTATGAATATCAAGAATAATAAAGGTCCGAGGATAGATCTCTGAGGTACTACCGCATCTATATCATATTGTTTAGATGTACGATCGTCCAGGACAATTTGGATTTTTCTCTTACTTAAGAAGGATTTAATTACATTATGTATTCTTCCAGTGATACCATATGATCTGATTTTCCTTAGAAGACCATCGTGCCATACCCTTTAAAAAGATTTAGATATGTCGAAGGCTACCGCTCTACCTTCCCCTGCTTTGTCCAGTGAATTGTATATACGTTCAGAGATTACAGTTAGGATATCTGCCGTGGACGGGATTGCCTAAATCCGTATTGATTGTCGTTCAGGAGTTTAGCAGCTGTAAGGTGATGGACTAGAGCTTGGTTAATTAAGGACTCAAATATTTTGGCAAAAGCGGCTAATAGGGCGATGATTTAATGTGTCAGTTTTTTCGCCAGAATTCTTGAAAATTGGTACCACAGAAGCGGTTTACCAGCAGTCAGGAAAGCAATATTCGTTAAGGCATTTGTTGTAAAGTTTGGAGAGAACTGGAGCAACCTCAACGGAACATTTTTTAATAGTACAGCCGGGATGAGATCGGGTCTACATGCTTTTGAGGTGTCTAGGTTTTTTATGATACAACGTACCTGAGAAGGGGTAATTTTGAAATCATCTAGTGTGGCATTTTTCCGCAAAGGAAAGTCAGGGAGGGAGTGGTGTGCCGGTCCAATTTGGAGTTAGAGGCAAACTGACTGGCGAGCAGGTTGGCTTCTCGGTTGCCGTATAAACAACCTCATGATCGTTTGATAGTGGGGGAATCGTGACTGCCTATTATTTACTACACTGTTGTAGATTCTTAAAAAATGACGGGTTCCTAATTTCTGTGCTTCGATGCGTTTTCTGGTGGTTTCAGTGTATTCTGTCTTAGCTGTCGTTATTTCTCTCTTACAATTACTTCTAGCTTCTATGTACTTCTGTCTGTTTGAACTGGACTTATGTCAATTGAATCTGTGGTATGCATGCTGCCTTTGAGCAATGGCAGCTGCACAAGTAGACGTAAACCATTGGGGAGAGTGGGGCTTGCTATAGAATTTCCGTGTGGGAACATATGCTTCAATTGCTGCTTTGAACCATTCATTGGTCTATTTGCGTACTGTTAAGCTGTAAGAGAAAACATATTTCCCCCTGCTGCATTTTTGATGAGATCCCTGACGGATTCCCAGTCAGCCTTTTTAAAATACCTTGTTGTTTTAAGGAGTGGGTCGAGAATTAAAGGCGATTTCTACAATTATCACAGCCTGATAAGCATTCCAGAATAGGCCGTGGGCATTCGTTGTATAATCATCAGGAACCGTGGTCAAAAATAGATCTAGAAGTGAGGCTGATCTGGGAAATGTAACTGTCTGTGAGAGGGAATGAGATATAGATAAGCTATGTGTTGTGCTACCAGCTACATCTGTGTAAGTAGAGAATCCAAGCCAGTTACTATGGTGGACATTGAAGTCACCAAAATAGATGTACTTGTGCGCGAGTATCGAGGGAGAATGCTATATTTATGCTGTCAAAGACGTTGTTTATTAGAGTACAGTCCTGGGTTGAGGGGGAGCGGTAGAGAAAATACAAGTAGCTTACCAAAATCTTGCTTATCAAATCTTGCTTTGCTAACAGAGGCTGAAGCTTAGATGACAGTTCATGAACTATCAGGGTAATGAAAAAAATAAGCTGTGTCCTCCTCTTTTTTTTTAAATAGTTATCTCCTCTATCTAACGCCGTTTTAATTAAATGCTAGTCGGATTTCAAATATTTTACCGTCAATCGACTCGTCGTAAAAGATGACTGATTACCCGATTTAAAATCTAAACTAAGTTTGCAAATTAAATTAACTTTTAAATAAGAAATCTCTTATAGATTTATCCCTTTTAATCTTAACTTTAAAAATAACAATTATGATAATTTGAACATTTTCGTCTGTCTTGTTTATTTTTTCCAAACTTTAACTATTTACTGAAACCTTTTCTGATTTAATTCCTTTTAAACTTATTAGAGTTTTCCCCTAAAATATGAATATATAATTAGCTTTTCTGTAAGTCTACATATATATGCGATATATTTTGTTTTCCTTGAAGAGAGTTTCTCGCCCTATCTAATAGTTTAAATTACAATCGTTATAAAGAAATTATGTCTTCTTTGAATACAAGGTGGAAAAAAGCAAATTCGCACATTTTTCTTATTTCAATTCAAGCTAGGCCGAAAAGCTGCGAAAAGAGCTTGTGGTGTCAACGAAGCCCAAGAACCACTGTTGAACGCACAGCACAATTGGATGGTTTAAGTAATTTTGTTGCTTCGATGAGAGTATCGAAGATGATGAGCATAGTGGTCGGCCATTGGATGTGTACAACGATAAATTAAGAGGCTTAATCGAAGCTACTCCAGGCACAACTGTTCAAGAACTTGCTTTTGAAGACGTAACATATACGACGATTACACTTGAGAGATTGGAGAATCAAAAAAAAAACTTTATAAATGACTGCCTCAGGAATTTAACGACAACCAAAATAAAAGCCGTTTTAAAGTGTCATCTGTTCTTTTATTCAATAAGAACGACCTGTTTCTGGACTAGGTTGTGACTTGGGATAAAATGTGGGCGGTTTACGGCAACCGCCGACTATCAGTTAAATGGTTAAACGCTGACAAAGCTTCATGGCACATCCACAAGCAAAAGTTGCACCAAAAAAAGGCCTGATGACTGTTTGGTGGTCTGCGACAGGTCTCATCCATTACAGTTCTTTGAATGCAGACGAAACCTTAATGGCAGAAAAGTACTGTCAACAAATGAATTTAATGCATCAGAAACATCTAAAACAACACACAGAATTAGTCAATAGAAAATGCCTAGCACTCTACGACAATGCCCGACAGCACGTTGCTAAACCGACTCTGCAGAAGTTGAACGAGTTAGGCTACAAAACTTCTCATATCCGTCATAATTTCCAGACTTTTCACCTACTGACTAACACTTTTTCAAGCACTACTGCGTGAGAAATGTTTCAAAAACCTAACCGATACAAAACGCCTTCAGCAAGATTTTTTTTTAAGTCACTGGCATAAATACACTTGTTTTACGTTGGCAAAAGTATGTTGATTTTGATTGTGCTCATGGCGTTCAATAAATGTTTATTTGAGTCGAGATATGGTTATCTGAATTTAAATGTTAAAACCGCAAGAACTTTCTTGTCAACCTGATTCATAGAGATATATTACTATAAAATACTTATGTCGATTAAGCCACAAAGGACTTTTTGTTTTGTTTTTTATTCCCGAAGGAAATCGTCCGTGCGTATTTACATTCAAAAAACATTTTTATAGTTAAGATATGCCAGCTTTAAAACCAATTAAATCTTTTAATTTATTAACCCATTACTTCGTATACGTTTGTCCGAATACTATTATCACTGTTTCAATTACATGGCTTCATAAGTAACTTTATTTACTTCCGTTTAAATGTGAATGGCCGAGGGAGAGAACTCTAACCTGCAAAGTCATGGCTGATTTTGTTGACTGGGTTGAAGCTCTGAGACCAACAGTAATGATTACTTCCCTTACTAATGATTGCGGAAGCATGAGTATCTGTAAGTATGATTAGCATATTTATTGAGAAAATATTCTAATATATATATATGAATAAAAAAGAATACGAAAAGTATAAAAGCTTATAACTTTTCTTTATTCGTTTTCAATTGGTGACGTGCAGAAATACAAAATAATATTATGAAAAAAAATTTAAAAATATATATTCTGTTTATTATATAAACATTATTGGTTTCATATTTGCATACATGTTTCAGTAGAATCACAAGTCCAAGATATCACATTATCAGACCAAAAAAGGGGCGATATTGAAACGAGAGTAAAGTTACATTTTTTACAGAGGAGTCACCACTTATCAAGGCTCAGAAGCCACTCAAGCATAAGTGTTAATGAGTGTACAGTGGTCAAGGGAACATGTAGTAATCGTTAGTAGTGGAGATTTGTTGAATTGTATTACGTAAGTGGATGGCTTATCAAGAATATGTTCACGTTGGACTTGAAGATAACCATATCTGGAAAACAGGAAAGCGGAAAGGAGTTCGACAGTTATGCAGTTCTAAGAAAGAAGCTTTGTTCATGGAATCTATGTTTAGGTTAAAGCACAGATAAAGAGTGGGGGAAATTATTAATAGTGGTCTCAGATAGACGAGTGTTTTTCGTGAAAGTCAGACAAGGGGGCACCATAAATTGGAGCTCAGGCGAATACTTGCCACGAAAATAACGATAAAGCTGGGGCAGGCTCGCAATGTCTCTTCTGTCGGAAAGAGGTTGCAAGGAAGAGAAAAGAGCATCCCCTACTAAGCTACGAAATCTATTTTGAATACTGTCAAGGCAGGATAAAGTGCTTTTAGCAGCTCCTACCCAGACACGGCAACAGTACGCCATCCTTGGACGTACTTGGCTCTTATACAGGTAAAGAATTGCATCAGCAGTGAGATAGATATTATTATTATATAACGTTAAGGGTCGTCGTATACGCCGAAATATACGGTATATATATATATATATATATATATATATATATATATATATATATATATATATATATATATATAGAGAGAGAGAGAGAGAGAGAGAGAGAGAGTTAATGATATACATATATAGATGGATAGACAATTATATATACATATATATATACAGAGAGAGAGAGAGAGAGAGAGAGAGAGAAAAGAGGGGAGAGTGTATATATATATATATATATATATATATATATATATATATAGTCACCCACATGCAGTACTGTTTCGCTGTTTCATAGCTTATCAGTGCGGCTAGACAAGCAACTACCTCAAGCCAGGATCAAAACCCGATGGCAAAAACGATCTAACCGTTGCGCTATACGGCTGCTGCTATGCGGGCAATGAATTAACAATGTTTTGACATTGTCCAAATTACCTAAGCTCAATTTGTTTACACAAAGAGCAACGCAATACGCTAATGTTAATTAGTATATCACTTCGCAAATGCTCAACCTAAGATAGGGAGCATTATATATATATATATATATATATATATATATATATATATATAGAGAGAGAGAGAGAGAGAGAGAGAGAGAGAGAGAGCATCATATATATGTATATATATATAGATAGAGAGGGAGTAAAAAGAGAGAGAAAAGAGAGAAAGAGAGAGAGAGGAGAGAAGGAGAGAAACATAGAGGCTATGAATGATGAGAGGAAAAGAGAGGATTGCAATAGTAGGAGAGATGATTTATCAATTATAAAGACTCCTGATTGTTCTTTAAGTTTATGGATGGTGTATCCGCGTGGCGACTTCGACAGTGTAACCGCTGTAGCCGAGTGAGGGTGAGGTGATCTGTAAAGCGATACGACTCTTCCTGAGAAAGTTTTAAAATATCTTGTTTATTTATATTTTGTTATGTTATTTACTTACCTACCCTTTTGTTGTTTTTCTGTTGTTGGTTTATTCGGCAACTGGGTAGACAATGTGGGGGACGTGAAATTTGAGGTGAAAGTAGGTAACCAACCATCCCCCTCCCCAGTTTTACCCCACCAGGTATACGCTTTCCAAGAAGTGGATACTGGTGGCTATCAGCTTACGGGAACACCTTCATTTTTGTCACATAATCAACCCAGTACAACTGCGTACGTGTAAAACCGGCAGGAATTCGTCAAAAGGCAAAGTTATTATTTTTTTTTTGAAAACCAAGGGAAGTCTGCTTCTGCCGTGTACGCATGACACCTTTTGCACGGACACAAAACTAACAAATAGGTTCCCGTGGAGATTTCACAGTTGTTACCCTATTCTCTCTTTTTATTATATTTTTTAAAAAGTATACTTTTTTGGTTAACCCTTAAAAAGTCACATTTCAACTTCAAAAGTTTACTGTTAATAAGGGACCATACCTAGGAGTTACGCAGCGAGATGTTTGCTAATAGTACATTTAAATACGAGGAGCTTAAAATAAGTTTCTAGACTTTTCTGTAAATTGTAGACTCTTGTTAATTTAATATGTTATTGCTATACATTTTAGGAGATGACTGACTAATTTTATGATTTCAGGTTCAAATGAACAGCAGGAATTGGAATACACCCTACTAAAGTCTGATTGTGACAACTGGTGAATTTAAAAATGCAATTTAAACGCAAGGACAATTTAGAAGAACGATGTGCAATAAAATTCTGTTTTGAACTTTGAAAAATGACACAGAAACGTATGGAATGCTTCAGACAGTTTTGGACTATCTTGCATGAATCAAGCATCGGTTTTTGTAGGCATAAGAGATTCAAGAAAGGCAGAGAGTCTATGAGAGATGATGAGAGGTATGGAAGGAGCAATGAAGTCAGAACACCAGAGTTGATTGGACAAATGACGAATTTCAGGGATAAAGACCATCATGTCTCTAGAAACAATAAGTGCACAGTTTGATGCCAGAGTGAGAACACTGTACAACAATTATTCGTGAGGAACTGAAAATGCAGAATATTTGCGTAAATGCACCAGTTCAAAACTCCATCTTTGTCATATACTATTTGACGATAAGAGGTATCAAGACAATTCTTCACCTTCCCTATAGTCTAGATCTTGCTCCCTATGATTTTCCCCCAAGTTCAAGAAAACTTTAGAGGCTGTCGTTATGAGACAATTGAAGAGATGAAAGTTGTTGTGACGAATGTCATTGACACGAGAACACAAGAGACTTCCATGGAGCCTTCCAGAAGTTGTTGCAATGGTATAACAAATAGATTGCAACTGGAGGAAATTACGAAAAAATATTCTGGAACCTTATTGTATGCATGTCGTATCTACAGATTGATACCACCAGAGAACCACTGAGCAGGGAAGGAATTCCGGAAGTGGGCAAGTAAGGCGAAGAAAGCATTTAGAATATACAGCCTTTTGATGCCTAACGAACTCTGCAGTGACTATGAGAGATTTTTCTGATTGTCGGCTTGGTCTGGAGTAATTACGCCGAGAAAATAAATGGGTTCACCAAGTTTGTGCGAGCTTTCATAAAAGTACTTGCAAAACAAGCACAAAGATGCAAAATCGGGGCGATGGGATAGGGACTGGAGCCTGGCGTGTGGGACCTATTAGATTAAAGATTCGTTTTGAGACCCAGCCTAAGAGATAGAGGCTAGTAATCGATACACCCTCTAAAATGTGACAGCGATACTTACTGCATGGGCAAATTGGTGGTTTTGTAGAGATACATTTGTTACCAGTAATATAAAAATTACAAAACAATTAAGCTTCGGTGATATTCGTAATAATCTCTACTATTATAAAGGGAAGTGTGTCTGTGAGTTCGTTCCGAATGAACTCGAAAACGACTGGGTCGATTTTTATGAAATTTCACACGAATCTAATAATAAAAGTGTTGCCATAAAGAATACAACATTACAGTTTTATTTTAAAACTTTGAAAAAAATCAATTCAGGTAATTTGATTATGTAGTAGAGTTGACATCTATTCAATGTAGCCACATTCAGCCTCAATCACCACCTAATTACGGGTCCGGAACTGGAAGCATGCCTTTTTCACAAGCGCCGGCAGGTGTTCGGCAAATACTTGGCGGATGGCTGCACTCAGGTTTGTTTTGGAATTGTGAGAGGTCATGTTGGTGATGTTCTCGACGTATCATTAAACGAAGGTCGGGAGAGAAAAGCCAGTGAGAGAAGGGTACAAAGTCGAAGCACTTCTTCTTAGCACAGCCAGTTACACTTTGGTGTTGACTTTCAAGCCGACTTCGAAGATATGAGGTGGCATGATGTGACCCCCAATAAGAACCACGTCAAAACCCATAACCGTGGCCGGAAACTTTGTTTTCATCATCTCGGACATGTCCCTGTTATTTGTGGCAATCTAGCGATGCATTTTGAGGGTAGTGGCAATGTTGTCATAACTTGGATCGGTAGAGACCATGAGTTGTACAGTGGTGCAGTGATCTTGCTCATTGAATATTGCCACTTTCAGATGATAGAACTTCCCTATGGCTCTTGTGATTTGTAAATAACTGGCAAACAAGTAGATCTGCTACAAAACAGGAAAACCGATTTTCATCAAACGGAAATGGAATCATGTCGCCTTTACTAGGGCGACAATTTTATCGTCCCCCCCGTACTCAAGCAATGTTATATTTCATAGGGATTCCACAGCAAATATGCGTGATTCTTCGATTGTTAATTCTAACGCACAGGTTTCATTTATAGTTCTGGTAAAATTGAAAACATTTTCACTTAAAATTAACGATATTTAAACAACAATTAAATGAGTATAGTCTTATTTTAAATCTATATACATACACGTTCTTAAAGGAATAGATAATTATTATCTTACAAGAAAGAGGCCGCCGTGTAAACCAACTAGTCTTCTCAATGTTTGACACACGATTCATAAAGTGATGGGCTAAGCTCCAAATATCTGCTTCCTAACTGTAAGACATTCATAGCAAAAGCTCATTTTCTACAAAAAAACAGGAAAACACTCCTCTAACCACTTTAACATGTCTGGTTATGTCCCACTGTGCCGTAAGGACTCAGAGAGACATATGCACAGACTTAGAGTCTATATACGAAACACCTCTTTGACTAGAGAAACAAAACTAGAATCAGATGACCAGACCTTTATGTGCTTTAGACTTAACATGCAACATAACATTAGCTACTTATATTTTCTCTACCGCTCTCCCTCGATCCAGGACCAACTAATCAACCAAGTGTCTGACAGCATAGATACAGCACGCCCTCTCGATACTAGCGCACAAGTTCATGCATTTCGTGACCTCAATGTTCACCACAGTAATTTGCTTGGTTTCTCTACTTACACAGACGCAGCTGGAAGCACAACACATAACTTTTCTATATCTCATTCCCTATTACAGACAGTTACATTTCCGACACGTTTACCGATTCAGCAAGATCAACATGCTTCACTCCTTGGTCTATTTCTGACCACAGTTCCTGATGATTGTTTAACGAATGCCCACTCAGGAATGCTAATCAGTCTCAGATAATGGTAGAAATCGCCCTTAATTCTGGTCCCAAAATTGAAGAGCCATTGCTCAAAAAGACAAAATATTATAAGAAGACCGGCTAGGAAGCCATCAGGAATCTCATCAGAAATGCACCATGGAGAAATATCTTTTCTCTTCCCACTAAACAGTGCACAAATGAGTCCACTGAATGGTTCAAAACGGCAATTGAAGCACATGTTCTCACACGGAAATTCTATAGCAAACCCCACTCTCCTCAATGGTTCACTTCTACTTGTGCAGCTGCCATTGCACAAAGGCAACCTGCATATCGCATATTTTACAGTAAAAATAGACAAAAGTATATAGAAGCTAAAAGTAATTGCTACAGGAAATAGTGACAGCTAAGAGCAAATATACAGAAATCGCCAGACAACGCATCGAAGCACAGAAATTAGGAACCCATGATTTCTGAAAATGTAGTAAATAAACAATTCTCTTACTATCCAACAATCATGAAGTTGTTTGCCTGGCATCCGAAAAGGCTAACATGCTTGCCAGTCAGGTTGCTTCAAACTCCACATTGGACCCAGCAAACCACGCCCTCCCTGACTTTCCTGTGCAGACTGACGCCAAACTAGATGATCTGAAAATTACCCCTTCTCAAGTGCATGATATCGTAAAGAACCTAAACACCTATAGGAGAATATGGACCCGATCTCACCCCAGCTGTGCTATTAAGAAAAATGCTCCGCTTAGATTGCTCCAGTCCGCTCCAAACTTTACAACAAATGCCTTAACGAATCTTGCTTTCCTGACTGCTGGAAAACTGTTTCTGTGGTAATAGTTTTCAAGAATTTTGGCGAAAGAACTGACCCACTAAATTATCGCCCTATTAGCCTCCTTCCACTTATCGCCAAAATATTTGAGTCTATAATTAAACAAGCTCTACTCCATCAAAACTAAACTTCTGAACGACCAACAATGTGGATTTAGGCAAGCACGTTCTACATCAGATATCCTAACTGTAATCTCTGAACGTATATACCATACACTAAACAAAGCAGGTGAGGCTAGATATATCTAAGACTTTTGACAGAGTATAGCACGATATGCTTCTCAGAAAAATCAGACAATACGGTATCACTGAACAAATACTTTACATTATTAAATCCTTCTTAAATAAGAGAAAAATCCAAAGTGTCCTCGACGGTCGTACATGTAAACAATACGATATAAATGCGGGTGTACCTCCTAATTTTCATAAATGACCTCCTTGATAAAATTGTCTCAGAGATAACTATATTTGCTGATGATACCACACTCTAAAACAGGAATGAGCGGAAAAAATGGATGGCGACATTCAATGCTGCCAAGACTAAACTTGTTTCCTTCAATAATTACAAGAAACCTTCTCAACCACTAATACCCATGACTAAAGATACATAACCTGAAAGTACTTCTTTCAAACTCCTCGGCCTAACATTCACAGGGAACATGAGTTGGAACAAATACATTGAGAGCATTGTCACAGCCGCTGTGAAGGAAAGTGAGCTCTCTCTACCGTGCTAGAAAGTTACTTACGACGGAAAGTACTCTGTACCTCTACAAGGCCATCATTCGCCCATATATGTTGTCACATTTGGACTGGTGCATCTGCTACTAGTCTCTCGCTCCTGGTCAGAATTCAAAAGAAAGTCGCCAACCTGATAGGTTCTGAACTGGCACCCAGGCTTCAACCACTGCCCCATTAACAAAATGCTGGATCCCTCCGCCTGTTTTACAAGTATTTTAATGGTAGATGCTTTGACGAACTACAACCCTTGTACTCCCTTGACGTGAATACCCTCGACAAACTCCACAAGCAGCCAAGTCACACCCCTACACAATAGAGATCCCTAGATGTAAGGAGGCCTTCTACTCTAATAGTTTCTTCCTCAGAACTGCTAGACTTTGGAATTCCCCTCAGGTTTCCTGCTTCCCCAACTGTACTGACATGCAAAAGTTCAAGTGCAATGTGAATAGATATCTTGTAGCTCATTTCTCTTCATAGTATCCCTGCAACTACTGTTCCCAATAGTAGCCTCCAAAATCAAAGTGGCACTGTGCCTTGTTTGGAGTGAAAATGTAATAATAATAATAATAAAAAAAACCTTTCGTTTTATTCTCGATGTTCCTAGGGCCAGACAGAATTTTTACGAAGCGCAATGCTTCCCCGTCTATGAAATATATTAGCCTGCGTCTGCTTCTTTGCAAACTACAACATGCTCGTCTTAAAATCCAATGTAAACATATTTCTGTCATATCGTGTATTCACACTTATTTTATTCCATTCATCATTCGAAATTCTGTCTTATTCTCATGCCCACGTGACTTTTGGTCTTATTGACCTGTAAATTTACGTTTGTGGACGTGTATTGCACAAACTGTGTGTCCGCTCGTTCGAATTCGTTGTTTGGTTTCAACACTGGCCGTAGTGTCAATCATGTGGTCTCGATAATTCCTGCAATGAAAGGATTTTTTTCCAAACAAAATAGCAGCATAAGTTTAAAACAAATAAGAATGTTTTATTCTGAGAGGTTACATACAACATTCCTTGGTTTCTTTATCGAACGACAGATTGGCAATCAAAATTAACATCGTTATCAACCGAACACCGTCTCTCTCAGACAACTGAAACCAAACAGACGCCGTTAGTTAATTTTACTAGAATGTACATAGGTATCTCATCATTTGGCATTCGGCGAAGGCGACACAGAAAGACTACTTTCGAGATATAGGCTGTCTGATCAAAGTAACTAATGGGGTAACTTTAATAAGCTTCCAGGCTTTTTTTACAGGCATTCAAAATTATCGCAAACTCTTGAAAATTAAGTATGTTATTGCTGTACATCTTTTAGGTGACTGACCAAATGTTATGATTTCTGGTTCAAATGAACAGCTACAGCAGGAATTGGAATAATCCTACTAAAGCACGATTTTTACAAGTGGTGAATTTAAAAAATGCAATCTGGACGTGAGGACACTTTAGAAAGAACGATATGGAATACAATTCTGTTTTAAACTTGGGAAAATGCCACGGAAACGTAGGGAATGCTTCAGGCTGCTTTTGAACCATCTTGCACGCATCGAGCATCATTTTTTGAGTGGCATAAGATATTCAAGAAAGGCAAGAAATCTGTGAGGGATGATGAAAAGTGTGGGAGGAGTAAGGAAGTCAGAACACCAGAGTTGATTGGCCAAATAGAAAATTTCACGGATAAAGGCCGTTGTGTGTCTATAGAGACAATAAGTGCAAAGTTTGGTGTCAGTGTGGTAATTGTACACAAAATTATTTCCGAGTAACTAAAGATGCGGGAGATTTGCGCAAAGTTTGTCCCAAAGGTGCTCAAAGATGATCACAGACTAATTGACCAAGGTGGACATTAAAGCAGTTCCTCAACCACCCTATAGTCCATACCGCCTTTACTGTAACTTTTTGTTATTCGCTAAGCCCAGGGAAAATTTTAGAGGCTGCCGTTATGAGACAATTGAGGAGATGAAAGAGGCTGTGACACAAGGGCCTTTCAGAAGTTGTTGGAATAGTACAACAAGTGCATTGCAACCGAAGGAGATTACTTCAAAGGGACTAGAGTTTCATGTGTGTATTATCAATATAAAAGTGCCTATACGAAAACAGTCTGGAAGATAGCTCATCGTATAAACTAACTGAACATTATTATCTGGAGTTGACATTAATTCTGTAGTGTTTCAAGTAGCTCACAACCATATCAGCTAACCCCGCCAAACAATTGCTTCTCCAAATATAGAAATCAAATAAAGAGTGGTAAACACAGAATCAGATATTTTACTATCATCTGTTAATCCTCTGCAAGTATTGTAACCCTATTAAACAATAATAATTATACATCATTACATGTGCAATCATTGTATATGATTATTCAGCTTTAAATGATATTAAACATGTATCATTGTGCATGTTTAAATGTTTATTTATTTTTGTATTTTTTACTCATGTTCACCCCTCACAAAGCATATCGTCACTTGGACGTAAGGGGCTACTATTTGGGGCTATTACTAGGAAAGATTAACAAGATATTTGTTTATTTTACATTTAAACTTCTGCATATCAGTACAGCCAGGGAAACAGGCAGTAGCAAGGGAATTCCAAAGTCTAACTGTTCGAGGAAAGAAACTATTAGAACAGAAAGCTTTTTTGCATTTAGGGAAACAACAGTGAAGGGGCGAGATCTTATTGCTAAGCGGGTTTGTCGGGGATATATATGTCGAGGGGGTACAAGTGAAACAATTTCATCAGAACACATTCCATTAAAATATTTAGCAGCCCTTTTTTGCCAGACTTTGTCAAAGGCCTTCGATACATCAAGGGCTACAACCCTGGATTAGCTCGCCTTATCCTGTACATGGTTAATTATTAATTGTATATAATTATAAAGTTGTACATGTTATTAAACATGTATAATTACAGTTTTTTTCTTTGCTCTTTAAGAAGCCTATGACATAGCGAAAAACTGATTTATTAGGTCTATCTATTTTTCATTTACAAGTTATACTGTCGGATTCATTTTACCCGTGTATTATATGCCGATTAGTATAAAATACGCTGGTGTCGAATCAGGTAAATGTTGAAAGTTGGCGGAGATTTTCGCACACAGAGTGATGATTTTTTAAAAAATTTATATACTTTATTTATTGTCAATTTAAACAACAACCTTTCTATTGTTTATCAGGTTTATTTATTTTTCTCTTTACAATATTCGTTTGACCAAGTGTGATCACAGAAACATTGATGGTCAAAGTGTATTCTGACTGATAGGTAGTCAGGTTGCTTTGCAGCAGCGATTAGAAACTCGGCGATAACCCTACAAAGGAAATGATTCGATTAATTCAACTTCTATTGTTTCGCTGCCGTCTTCACTCTTTTGTCTTTCGCCCATGATTGATTCCCGAAAGGCCAAGGCTCTTATTTCAAGCAGTTTTACCCCCTCTCCGCCCTTCTTAGAAAAAAAACAAACAGACAGAAAATACCATAGACACACCCATACACGCGTTGATGAATTGGCATATTGATAGACAGACGATACATGTATTTATATAACACATCGAGGTGCAAAGAAGATTTTGCAAGAGTGACGCAGGCTAAAACAGATATAAATCAATAGGTGTTTCATCAAGTATATGCAAAGAGAAACAAATAACTGCGGATTGGTTTGCAAGATTGTGACTAGTCACTATTCCCAGTTGCAGAAACACACACACACACACACACACACACACACACACACACACACACACACACACACACACACACACACACACACATATATATATATAATACAATAAAAAAAGATGCAGTGTTCACCTAATATAAGCAATGGTAAACTTCAATCTAATATAAATACCAGTATTTATATATAGATAATTTAATCCCAACCGAATAAAAAAAGCTCAATACACAATAGAGAGTAGGGCTTATTATAAGAGAAAGAAAATTAAAACTGTAAGTTAAAATTTACAATCAAAATTTATTGTTCGACTGAATACTCCAAAAAACAATTTACAAAGTCCTTATTCCGCGGAGTTTCAAAGAATGCTATTCTTGTTATTCTTCTCATCAGAGGACAGAAGGAAACCAGCGAATTATATTTTAGCAATCTAAAATTCACTTTCACTTAATGCCTAAACTAGAAAATTCTAGCATTGCTACAAATATAATTTGCTGATTTCTTTATGTCCTCTGATGTGAAGAATAACAAGAATAGCATTCTTTGAAACTCCGCGGAATAAGGACTTTGTAAATTGTTTTTTGGAGTATTCAGTCGAACAATAAATTTTGATTGTAAATTTGAACTTACAATTTTAATTTTCTTTCTCTCTCTTATATATATATATATATATATACATATATATATATATATATATATATATATATATATATATATATATATATATATATATATATACGACCAGGCCGCCTAACGTTTTCCGATTGTAAAATACGCTGAAATATGATATTTTGATTCATGCAGATTTCGTATTTATTATTATAGAGCCAATTATTTAATGATTATTATATTGTGCCGGATTACACAGTAGTGGTTTAAAAACTTCAAAATAAAATATAACTTGGGTGCCATTAGCTAGAATCGAAATCAAAACATGTAACGCTCCTGCGGAATTCGTTACCATAATACTTAAGGAGAGATTGATATCTAAGATTTAACAATTAACGCAGTTTAACATATATGTAACTATGTTTGCGTATATGCGGACGAGTACATTAAGTCGACGTACGTCAAACGTACTCACACTTGTTAAAATAATATTTACATTTCTACTAGCAGAGAAACCCGACCTTGCTCGGTATTGAATGAAGATAAACGAAACTTCTACACTTCCAAAAATTTTATTGCCTTCGCAATCAGTGAAATCGTCCATTTATTCAATCAAATTGATTGATTGCCTGCTTTATTCTGGAAGCCACCACGGTGGACCGGAGAAAACCTCAAATGGCTCCTCACAGTGACTTGTCCACAATACATTGCAGTTTACATTGCGCTGTGGAGAACCTGCTTTTGATTTTGATGAAATTATTTTTTATATAATGGCTTTAATTAAAGTTTAAGATGGAAGTGTCAAGTATCATGGTTCAATTGTGCTCTACACAGAAACATTCATTTCGAACGCGACCCTATATTATCAAATAACCTACTATTGAGGGTTTTTTTTACAAGGTGGTCACCACTTATCAAGGCCCGGAAGCCACTCAGGGATAAGGGTTATTGTAAGTACAGTACGTTAGTGTGGTGATTTAATAACGTGTCTACTTAAGGGGGCGTTTCATCAGGAATTTGTTTACGTTGGACTTGAAGACATCCAGGTTGTAGTCAGGTGGGAAGCAGGCAGACGGAACAGAGTTCCACAGGCGTGCAGTTCTAAGGAAGAAGCTTTGTTCATGGAATCTACGTTTTGATTTAGGCATAGATAAAGAGTGGAAAAAGTTTTTGACAGTGGATTCAGCTAGACGGGTGTTTTTCGTAAAAGATTGGCGAGGGGGGCAGAGATTGGAGTTCAGACGAGCACCTGCCATGGAAATAACGATAAAACAAAGATAGGTTTGCAACGTCTCTTCTGTGGGAGAGAGGTTGCAGGGAAGAGAAAAAGGCATTCCCCACTAAGCCACGAAGTCCATTTTGTACTCTGTCAAGGCAGGATAGGCTGTTTTTAGCAGCTCCTGCTCAGATATGGCAACAGTATTCCATCCTTAGACGTACTTGGCTTTTATATAGTTAGAGAATTGCATCGGTAGTGAGATATCTTCTGGAGCGGTAGAAGGATCCCACTATCTTTCCAGAGACCTTGGCAACATACTTGATGGCCCAGAAGCTTGTCAAAACATGGGGCTTCTCCTAGACGAGAGCCATCCATTTTAATTGATGCGAGATGGGGATCAGAACGTTGATGATGTAAAGATAAGAGTTTGGTTTTAGATTCATTAAAGGTAACCAGCCAAGTCTTACCCCACTGAACCACGCGCTCGAGATCAGAGGAGAGAGAATCAGACAGAGCTTTGTCATTTACCGCCTTTGATGTGTTGCCGTAGATGGTCGTGTCATCAGCATAGATGTCAACGAATGATTTAAGTATGTGTTTAGGGAAATCATTGATGTAGATCAGGAAGAGAGTTGGACCCAGGATGGACCCTTGAGGGACTCCAGCATTAATACTCTGGGCCTCTGATTTCATCAACCACTACTCTCATGAGCCTATCAGAGAGAAATTATTTAATGATAGAGAGAACATTTCCAGTTATACCGTAACTGGAAATCTTGTGAAGTAGGCCTTTATGCCATACCTTGTCGAAGGCCTTTGATATTTCAAGAGCAATTGCCCTAGAATGGAAGCCTTTGTTAAGAGATTCACTAATCCTATGAAATATAACCGTTAGCACATCTGCGGTAGATCTTGCAGAACGGAAACCATATTGCGTGTCACTAAGAAGGTTATTTCTGCTGAGGTGGTTGACTATTTCTCTATTTAATATGGATTCCAGCAACTTACTCATGACACACAGGAGACTTATTGGTCTGTACTGAGAGGGAGATGACTTATCACCTGAGTTCTTAAATACAGGGCATACTGATGAGGTTTTCCAGGGTGTTGGAAAGCACTTCTCCTTAATGCAACGCTTAAACAGTTTCGTAAGTTGGGAGCAAGTTCTGGTTGAAGCTTTTTTAACACTATAACTGGGATGCCGTCAGGGCCAGTTGCTTTACTGGAATCAAGGTTCTTGATTAGCTTGGCGACCTCATGCACAAATATTTGTATGTTACCTAGCGTGTTCTGTGTTATAGGAGGAAATATGGGGAGTTGATGGCCTTCGTCGCATAGTGTAGAATAAGCTGCAAAGTTCTTTGCAAATAGTTTGGCCTTGTCTGAAGCTGACGAGATGACCTCTGGCTCATTGATAATGGTTGGGATAGAAGTCACACTTCTGTTCAGGATCCTATTTGTTATTTGCCAAAACTGGTGGGAACCAAGCCGCTGATCAGCTACTTTGGATTTAACAGACTGGGCATATAGCTCTCTTGCATTTTTTATTACTCTTTTACAGTGGTTGCTGGCATTCCTGAAAGCAGCTTTAGTCTCAGTGCATCTATTACGTTGATAGCTATGGAAAAAGTGATTTCTGTGCGCGATGTCAGTAGCACATTCTGAGGAGAACCATTGCTGGTAGGTTTTTGTGGAATTTTTTAGATGGTATGAATCGGTCTATGCCTACAATTAACCATATGGTCAGGTCTGATACTATAGAGGACACATCCTTTTTAAACATGGAATGCAGATGTAGATCAGATATAAATGTACGGAAGCTATCCCAGTCAGCCATTGAGTATCGGTATACAGTACGGTGGAGGGGTACGTCTGGGGACTTATTACATTTCATTTTTATCTTAACTGATACGACGGAGTGGTCGGAGGATTCTAGAGGAGAAAGAACGGAACATAAACATAGCTCAGGGGAATTTGAGAGAAAAAGGTCTAGGAGGCTTGCATACTGACCTGTAGTATCGGGCACACGGGTGGGCTCGCGAACAATCTGAGTGAGGTCATAAGCAATGGCAAAACCATGACAGAACCTCCCCTCATCGTCCGTCTTATTTGAGTGGGTCAGCCATTCCACGTTATGGACGTTGAAGTCACCACAGATGTGGATGTTAGCCGAGGGATGTGCAGACAGGATGTGGTCTATTTTCTCAGATATGCTCTTAAAGATAGTAACTCCGCTGTCATGGGGCCGATAGAGGGCAAATATATAATGTTATATTCTCTTTGTTCAGTGATAAAACTTCTCAAATTCACTGGTGACGGAAGGATGTGTAAAAGTGCCCCTATTTTAATAAGAATTTTTCAATTATCGATTTTTGATACTTATCGGATGTAATTCGATAAAAAAATATATTTAAGTACACACTTAAGAAAATTAAGTACATTTGTGTGAAATTTTATAAAAATCAGCTTAACAGTTTTGGAGTCAATAGGGATTTTTTGCTCTCTCTCTTTCTCTCTCTCTCTCTCACACACACACACACACACACACACAAAGTTCGTTTTAGAGATAGATGGTTGGTTGTTTTTGTTTTACGGCATATCAACCCTTTTGGGTTATTTAATGCCAAATCCAGTGATTTTGAAGAAGAATTTTTTAATAGAGTATATTTGTTTTTTAAGTCGGTTTCTAGTTAACCCATAGTTGGCACCCTAACAGGTACTTACCACTCCGGATCAGAGTGGACCTGGGAGCAATGGCAATAAAAGGGTGGCTCCACAATCCCCAAAGCCCACAAGCTGCGGCCTCACCATCGGATATAGTTTAAGGTCATATCCAGGACCATTTTAGAGATAGAGACTATTCCAAAGCGAAAGAATACATTTTACATTGAATTTTACATATTAACAAAGTATTGAAAATCATGTCCAACTTAAGAGGTCCCATATAGAGTGACAAAAGGTTTCAAGCGAGAAATTGTCGAATTTACAAAAGTAACGGTTGTATGCCCTGGTATTTACTATCTTGACATGCAAAATAATTCTTTGCACACGAAAAGCCAATTTACTCCGAGATCCAATCACGGTTTATAAAAAGCAGGACATAGACGAGAAGGCATAATGAGATAGAGACAAGACATAAAGCTAGCACGTCTCTACGCTCTGATTAACTCCGCATGCACTACAAGGGGAAAACAAATGGCTACTATCAAATTGTTCAGACATATATATATATATATATATATATATATATATTCACACTGAAAAAGATAGCATAGACACACTGCAAACAAGACTCATTCATACACGTTAACGCGTAGATTCTCATTCTGGTTTATAACAAAACCAAACAAATATACATACTCTTTCTATATTGCCCACTTAAATTACACACACTGCCTCACGCATATCCACATTGACTAATAGCAAACACACATCCATACACACATCTCTCTCTCTCTCTCTCTCTCTCTCTCTCTCTCTATATATATATATATATATATATATATATATATATATATATTGGAACAAATGTACGTGTAATTTTGGAAATTTTGTTTTAAAAAAATGTTTTCGAAAAAAATTTCCTATTCTATACTTTACAGTGTTTTTTGACAAATCATTGTCCTAGAATATTCAAGTAATTCTTGAAACCTTGTCTGTCTGGATGAATAGAGAAACGACAGTGAAATTTATTTAATGGAAAATACATACCTAATCGCTGGAATATTTCATCTATTGAACTTTTAAACTAACTGAAGTAGAATATAATATAAATAGTCGCAATAAATGTGACTTTTATGTGGTTTCAAATGCAGTGCACATTCAATTAAAATAATAAAGTCTATCAATGTTGAAAAATAAACAAGAAACAAACGAATTAATTTTAATATCTAATAAAGTTGAATGAAATACCATTCTTAATTCATATCCGGTGCAGTAAAATGTCATCATAAAATTTTGATCGATGTACTCATAAAAAATAACACTTGATTTCAATTTTTACTAACTTCAGTCTGTTTGTACAAACGTGACAGAAAGGAGTAGACACCTATAAAAACAGTTTACTTCAATAAACATATAATTTGTAGATCAAAATAAAAAAATAAATGGTCACAAATTTAATAACTAATACTTGGTAGATATTCCCTTTGCTGTTTACAGTGCTAGAATCCGCTTAGACATGACATTGATCAGTTGACGAATATCATCTTAAGGAATATCTTGCCATACCTGATGCAATAATTCTAACAAATTAGGCTTAGAAGATGGCTTCTTTTTCTTTTTATGAGGAATCCGTTCTAATATACCCCAAAGATTTCAATTGGGTTCATATCCAGGGACTGACTTGGTCATGGAAGTTTATTAATCCAATTTTGGCTCACCTTTCCAATGTCGGGAAGGGTACACCCTTCAACTGCCGGGAAGGGTATACCCTTCATCTGTCGGGAAATAATGAAAGTTAGAGAAAATGACATTGGTCCAAAAGGTCATAGTTCTCTCCACTATCTCACGAGTCCAATCCTTTCTGCGCTTGATATTGGTAGGACGAAGAAAAAGTTTCCTTCTCTCAGGTTTACCATAGCCATCCAGCTTGTGAAGATACCTGCCAACTGTTCTGAGACTGACACCAGCTTGTGTTACAATGTCAGAGGCTTTGCGGCGAGGATTCTTTTTAAAATTACTTTTCATAAGTCGCAAGGTTCTTTCAGAGAGCCCTGGGCGACCTAATGAGCTGTTGTGCAGCCTTTGTCGTCTCCTGTGAATTGTACGGTTATTCTATTAACATTAGAAAGGGGTATTGAAAGATTTTCTGATATTTTACGTTGACTAAGTCCACCTTTGTATTAACCCACGATTCATCCTCGCAGAAATTCTGTAGGTATGATGTTCGTGGCATACTTCAATATTGTGGGGTGCAATTTTAAGTAGATACTCTAAGTTATTTCACAAGTATTCTTCTCTGTAAATATAAATAAGCTTATATTAATTTTAGGAAAATATTTATCTTAATGTCTATTCTTTTTTGTCATGTTTGTGTATAAAGGATCCTGACTTAATATGCACCATTGTAAGGTGTTATTGTTTTTCCCTTCCCCTTTTTAAAGTCTAAAACAAAAAACAACAACCTTTTTCTACAAAACAAACAAACCATACACAATGAATAAGTTGTTGAGGATATTAAGCTCTTAGAACATTATAAACAAATTTTCCCAACATTACTGGATTTAGCATTGAATAACCGGGAAAGAGTTGATATGCCATAAAATAAACGATTATAGAAAGTAACGCGTCTTTATGACGTAGACGAAGGTGTGAACAAAGCATCCAAGAAAACGTGTTAGAGTAATCTGACGAATTGCTCACATCTTTTGAAATCTATGGTAACGACTGATTAAAATCGATTAAAAACGACTTGTTTTTTTTTATACAGTGAAACCATATAAAAATCTTCAAAGCATATAGAAATTAAGGTATAATAATATTTCAATTCCTTTACAAATTTTATAATTAAATTTACTTTCTGACACTTTGGGCTTCCATAAAACTTATGCAGAACAGCTTTTCTGTTTATTTTTATTGTGCGAAGCTGAAAGTGTTAATAATCTCTCGCTTTTGGGGGCTAATTAAGCCATCTTTTTGTACAAACGGAGAGTTTTCTTAATTTAATTTAATATCTTAAGACTTTACTTTGAAAATTATCTTTGAAATAGTACCAAAAAATAATATTTATCTTTCAAAGGATTTTACAATAAATTTATTTAACTTCCAAATTTAGCTTAATTTTACACTTTTCGGCAACGCCATGAAAACATTTTTATTTATAATTTTTTTTCACATGTAAAAATATTTTTCTATTTAGAGATTAACTTTAGGCTTTAATTATTTAAACACAATCAAAATGTAATCAGAAACCTCTAAAAAATTACGATAAACCGGCTTTCAAAGTCATGTCCCCCTATCAGTTTCTGTCATATTAGTCCATGTGCCTAATAAAGGCTAGGAGGTTCTTTACAATTCTAAAGAGCCTGTATTGGACCCAATGATTGCGTAATCGATTCTATAGACTGTCAAGAGAAGCAATGGGGGCTCCAAACGGAACTCTCAGGATATATACAGCATCTTAGGGAAATCCCGTAAAGTTTTTGAAGCAAAGTGCTTTCTGGACGGTAAACTGATCCAACAATTTTTCAGACAATCAGAATTGATGTATGTTTATCATTTCTAGCCTGCGGTGAAAGTCAGTTAAAGAAACTTATAAAAGTATAGTACTGTCACCCTTATACAGGGTGACCCCCCAAAACGGGCCCCAACTCTAATTAGGCCCCGTTTCTTAGTGTTGTTTCCGAATGAAATGAAATTTTGGTCATAACTAGTTTATTATATTCAAAATATCACATCAAAACACTAGGGTCTTTGGCCTTTTTTTCTCCGTTGACTGTAAAATGCTCAGCAAAACAATTGAATGTCCTCTGCTTTTTTTGGGGTCACCCTGTATTACCAGAATACATTTCCATCCGGAAAAATACAGGGTGACCCGCTTAAAAAATAGCCCACAAATGTAATAGAGATGAGAAACATTTTTTTATTGTTTAAATTACCTGTAGTATTATAAAAGATGGTGGAAAGCAATAATCCTTATCCCTGAGTGGCTTCCGGGCCTTGATAAGTGGTGATCACTGTGTAAAAAAAAAGTGCTCCCCGTTGACATCTAAAAATCTGGGCACGTTTAACAACGTTTGCAGATACTGCCTGTATATCTTCTCTGGTGATTCTGATAAGGTTGTAATGTTCTCTCTTAGTTGGTCTAGATTGTGAGGATTATTTGCATAAACTTTTGTTTTAAAGTTCCCCAAAGATAAAAATCACATGAAGACAAGTCCGCGGAACGCGTGGTGGCCATAACCCTTTGCTTATTGTTCTCTCTTTCGAAAACATGTCATGAACTCGTGTCAGTGATCTTTTAGACAGTGGCATGTAACGCCATCTTATTGGAAAAAGAATTGCATTTTGTCTTAGGTGGTGCCAGTTGGTCGTTGAACTGTTCCTAGATTTGTATTGCTTTGATAAAGATTAGAGATCGGGCTACTTTTAAGTGGGCCATCCTGTATATATGCAGATATATTTATATGTAAGGGGCAATATTTACAAACCATTAAAGGCGAGCGTTCATCAAACCTACTCCGTTCCATAAAAATGCTGAAATATGTTGGATACAAAAATAATAGAGAAACAAATTGTTATACATGAAATTTAGAGTTATATTAAGTAACACATTTTAAAGAGAATCGGTACAAGTGCGTGAGCATTCACAATATATGTGTATTCGTTAAAATTTTAAAGTATTGAACTCATCGTTACGAATTTTGGAATATGTGTTCTAACCAACGTGCGAGTAACGTGGACGTAATTTCTACACTTTTGCTTACTGTTTCTGGGATACCATTCTCAATCCGAAGAAAACGGAAACATAACATCAAAGTTTAAAACTAATGCTGTATTCATTGTTTCTACCTTCTATGGAACGAGTAGACTTCTATGGCGTCTTCCAAGACTTTTGCAGAGACCATTTGGCGTAGGAAAGTATATTTGTGTATAGCCAAAGACCACACTAAAATCTAATATAAATTGGGTACAAAAGTTATGTTTTAGCGAAGAAAGAATATGGAAGATATATATAGACATGTATGCATAATAACATGGAAATATGAGAGAATAGAAGGGTCACCATGTAGCAAGTGGTACCTAAAACAATAATAGAATTTTTTAAACGACTAATAAAGAAACACGAACTTTTATAACAAAACATTTATATACAAGAGGCAATAATATAAAACGTTATTTTCATGTTAATAAATTTTCACAATTGTTTGGTAACGAATATTCAGTAAATAGTCACAAGGCTTAGAAATGTGTAGGTCAATATGTTCGTTTTGTAAATATGCGTGTAAATGTATGTGAGTATTTAGCAGCGTGGCAGTGTATATGTATGTGCGTTGGTTGACCATGTTCTTATTAATGCGTGTATAACTGCGAGTAGCAATTCGTTTCTGTTCGTCTGATTGCTGCTAGTGTGTAGAAATGTGTGCACGAAATGAAAATGCTGGTATGTGAGTCACTGAGTTCTTTTTGCCTCTTCTGACTAAATGCCGGAGAGGAGCGTTGAGGAGACGTTCTGGAGTCCTTTTCAAAATGCACCGAATAAAGGATTCTGAAGTAAAATGTATTTTGTTGACCAGGTCTTATAGGAGTTAAAAACTTCGAGCTGGTTTTCTTTTTGTCACATGGATGTGTAACTTTTGGGGAGTTGAGATGATTTCCAGTGGTTGAAAATGCTTCCCGTGAAAATTCTCCTTGCTTTGTGGAGTGAGGAGTAAAGGGAATTCAAATGAAGCGGAAAAGGAAAGAGACTAGCAATTAAAGTCATTTGGTCTTCAGCGTTCGTCAGATACAACCGTCACACTACACGTGTATATATGTATATATATGTGTTGTATATATATGTGTGCATATGTATATATATTTATGTTGTGTATATATATATGTATTATATATACATATATATATATTATATATATATGTATATATATATATAAAGTGAACAATAGTTTTTGTTTTAGTCCTTGCTTTTTATTTTATTTCATGTAATTTTCCTTTTCTCGTTTATTTTCGCTCTCCATTTTCCCCCTCTGTCTGTTTGCCTATCCTGCTTTCACATTTTTTGCCTTCTTTAAACTCCAAAACAAACCAATAAATACTGAAATCATAATAAAAGCAAGCCATAAAACATTGCCAGCATAAATACTGACCAAATGCTGTCATATTAACGAATAAAAACGGTCATATAAAATGCTTGGCTTCAGTTTCGCACGCAATAGGACGACTATCGACAAACCACACCCAATCACCGAACCTCTCACCGCCGCCCGTTCTTTTCTTCATACCGGTCGAGAAGGATTCCTTTCCTTTTTTAGCCTCGCCCGTTAACGCTAAAAAACTCTGTCTACCCTTGAATTCAACTTATATATATTAGAAACGGAAAAAAAAGAAAAAAGTATAACTAGATTGTTCTATTTCTTCCGTCAATTCGTTCTAGATGTCTGCTTACGTGATATATGTGTGTCATTCGTAACTTATTGTTATTTATTAGTATTACAGTTTTCTATTATTATTATTGTGAAATACCAAAGACAAAATGATGACCGATCTATTGTGCGCCATTTGAATCTTAAATGGTTTAATGTCAAATGAGGTGGTATTGGATTTTCAATTGCATATATTCGCATATGAAATAAAACAGAAATAGAAATATGCTTATTTAAAGGAAGCAGAACTCTACCTGCCTTTCCTCTTGTTAATCAAGTTTTTAAAAAATTCTTTTAAAATGTATAAATTTAATTGCATATCTTTCATATATATATATATATATTATTAGTTCTTCTCTCATAAAATGTATATACATGTATATATGACATCTAATTTACATAAGGAAAACACGCTGCTCTCCCCCATCATTATATATAGCCCCAATCCTCCGACTCTCTCGTCAATGACCATCCCTCTTGAAGAAGCCCGCATAAATCGGGCGAAACGTTGAGTATCCAGGTCCTTCCACCTCCATTTTATTTCATATATATATATATATATATATATATATATATATATATATATATATATATATATATATATATGTGTGTGTGTGTGTGTGTGTGTGTGTATATACTCGGAGGTATATTTTTTAAAAAAACATGGGAAAGTGATCAATACTACTTTAGTAGAGCTAAATATGTTTTTATTATTTCAACCTTTTTTTTTTTTTTTGCTTAAATCATTACAAATCGTCCTATCGATTGAAACAATTTGTAATGATTTAAGCAAAAAAACACTAGGTTGAAATAAGAAAACATATTTAGCTATATATGTGTATATATATATATATATAAATATATAATATTAATTGCATATCTTTAAAGATATGCAATTAATATTAACGTATATAAAAATATAATACTTTTCATCTAAATTATTGCCCTTTAAAATTAATAGACATAAAAGTTAACATAGTTCTGCTAATTTATTCTTTTAATTATGAAATCGCTATAATTAATTATGTCGACACACCTATTGCATATGTATGTACATATATATGTATATATATATAGACTATACGACAATATCATTATAAATGAATATATTAATCATTAGTTTAAACCTAATTATACAAATTAGGCATACGACTAGATGTGATTTTACTATTTGATAGCTTTTGGGAGCGTAGAATTATAACTTAATTGCTTTGAGGATTTATAATGAACATGTTAAATATTTAAAGAAAACATTTAAAAAAGCATTAAATTTACGACGGCATGGATTTCTGAACAGATGAAAATTATAATGAGAAACAAACAAAATCTTCAGAAATAAAATCATAAAAAACACAAGGAATACATAGAATTATTTTCCACAACTCCACCTGGTTCTTATCACTGAAAATAGGAGTAAATCAGACCATACCTTAAGTATATTGAGATGAATGTTCGATCTAGCACTATATAAAATAAAGAAACGACTCATCGGAGTACTTGCTAGAAGTAATTTTACTAATTAAATGATTCTCGATTACACGCGCATAAATACGCTGTCAGTAAGCATTTACTTTTTACAAATAGCAGTTTTAGCAAAAATTTTGATCAGTTGTTCTCCATTTTACATGGTGCTTTTTGAAGAAATAATTTTACTTACGTAAACGTAACTTAACATGCGTCTGAGATTGAACTTACTACACGAGTTTGTAGTATGATTCAAATCTTGTCCGTAGCTGAATACTTAATGCTTCGCGCGGGCTATCAATTTATCGCAACGCCATCACGAGATGGGTTGCCCAATACGGTTTAAAAGAGGCCCATCTACCCTCGAGAGAAGGACAGACAGCGCCAGTCTCTCAATCTGGTATTTTACCTCGCAGTACATACAGCGGCTCGTCTTCCTAAATAGTCACTCATCTGGTACTGGCCAAGCTCAATTTCGGTGATCTGGCGAGAATCGGTGTGTCGATAGTGATCTGACGAGGATCGATATGTCGACGTGATTGTGTCTTACTTACAAGGGTATGAGGAACATTGCTACTGAGAGTTAATGGGGCTTCTGTGAACCACAATAAACATTTACAGATGCGTCTTTAGTCCTTTTCGTAATATTTTTCGATTGGAAACTTGTTTTATAAAAAAAGAAAACAAACGAACTTAAATCGTTTCCGAAAGGCTTATTTTCTACTTTAATATATTTCGTCAGCAGGAAGAAATAAATATTTATTTTCGTCGGATTTTTTGATCGTCAACTTGACAATCTAACAAAAAAATTGTTACATCGTCAGTCTAGAAAACTGAAACTTTGATATAATACTTGCGTTCATCTGTCTTCTCTCAATTATCTTGTTTCGGCTGAAATCACTTAAACTAGGCTTTGCAGAAAGATGGCATACTCTACGTCTCGCACAAGCGCACAATATGAACAGCTACGTGGATTGATATCCCTACAAGACTCAAGACTATAAAGAGATGACAAGATATGACTCGGATGTTGTTTCGAAGTTTCTATTAAATTCATCTCTTGATGATTAAATGAAATAGCTCATTCTTTCACCATTTTACCATAATGTTCTTAAAACAATCGTTGTTTTTCTTCGAAGGCGACTGAGTACAGTGGCGTGGCTCTAAGATTTGTCCTCGGTTTGTTCTTGTTTCGCCTGTATGTCAATGATTTATCAGATTAATTGATTGAACATGTAGTACTCTTTTCGTATAATATAAAATTTATATTCACAAGACGCAACTTTGATCAATTCTATATTCTGGTTACGCTCTTCAAGCTGGGATTTAACGCTGTACTCTGCAAAATGCACTGATCTTCCTATTGGCTTAATTTCATGTCTTCTTTGACTATCTGTTTTCCACCTAAACGTCTCAGTATTGCGCTAAAGCGAATGACCTAAAACCAAGGTGCTGCTTTATCGAGTTAGTTAACATAATAGCAGTAACTTTCCTCCCCTAAACTGATTATAATAAGCCTATTATTGAGTATACTATCCAAACAAAATTCCTTATCTCCAAAAGGATATCGTATCTCTGGAGCGTGTTCACATGTATCGACTGGAACGGTGTCGGGACTCTCTTCACTTATTTACAAAGCGTTACTCCAAAGACAATCTGTTCTCACTTGAGTAGCGGCTGGCACTTTATGCCGGTGTATATCACCTACGGATATTTGCATCTAACTTTCGATAAAGTTTTTACCACATCGCCAAGTCGAAGTCCTCGCGGATCCTCGCGAAATATATATCATCATCACTTTAATTACAATAGAAGTGTTTCTGCGTGTGCCTTTGTTCCGTAGAACAAATTGGCAGTTGAAAGTATCCAAGCATTCAAACTGCATATGAATATTAATATCTTTTAACCTCTAGTCTCATTTGCTATCTTTTTTTCCGAATAAATTTCATTTGCTTTGATTTTACATAAAGAGAAATGCGTGATAAATTAAAGTTGCAAATAAAATTGAAATAAAATGTGAGAGCAAATAGACGAGTAACTTTTTCTTTACTTAACAAAAATAAATTATATAAAAAGATTAATTTTTTAATAAAACTATACAAAGAAATACCTAGATTATCGCACGTTGAATCATGGAATCTCGTCGAAGTTAATAACATTGGATCTGATTAGTAGTTAGATGAGTAATATTGTTACATAATATTGGATGTAGAATGTTCTATATAGACACTCTTTATCTCTAATATACGTTGGCAAGGTATCAACCAAATACGTTTCCTCCTAGTTCCTGGTCAGGTTTTAGACTTGACTATAAAGATATGCTAGAATAACTAGTCTCATTTAAAGAACCTTCAGAAATAATAACCCGTGTTTTCGTTTTTTTTTTAGTTACTCTTGCCACTGAATTTCAGTAAAAACATGACCGCTGAAGTCAAATTGGACATTGCGCAATTATTATTTCAATATAAATGTTTAACCGCACCGGAATCATTACAGAGGGTATTATTGTTTCTTGCGTCATAAAGACACTACCTTAATCTATGGGACCCACAGTAGCGCTTGTCGATCCAGAATAGATTGTACAGTCACTGCAGACGCTGCGATTCGGTAACGGTCTGATCTAAAGCGTAGAACTTCATTGTTTCTTCAGACTCACGAATTACAATAGAAGTCATAATGGAATGAGTTATGAAGAAATGCAATGAATGTTAATTTTTAGATTAAAAATAGAATGGAATTATTATTATTATTATAATTATTATTATTATTATTATTATTATTATTATTATTATTATTATTATTATTATTATTTTGAAAGAATATTAGACAATGCAGATTGATAGATGTGGAGAAAAGATATTTAGATGATTATGCTATTGAGGTTGATATGAACTTTTGTTACTTTGGCGATATCATTAATGCAAATGAACGAGCTGATACTAGTGTCATTGCAAGAGATTAGAATGAATGGAGCAAGTTCAGGGGATTTCCGCAATTATTAAGTACTATCGACCAACGGCAGGGTTCAGACATATGTGCACAGTGTGGTGATCCATGAACCCTGAGTGTTTAGGACATACGTTGCCTGAAGTGGGTAAATGATATGAAAATGTTGCGATCATTGTATAATGTGAGTCTCAAAGACAAGCTTAAATCTGATAAACTCAGAAATAAACTAAGTATAGACAATATAGAGAGATGGGAGACTTTCATAGTGTGGTCACATGAAAGAATGGAGGAAAGTTTGGAGTTTAGTAGACGTAGAATAATTGAGATAACAGGGCCATCTCGTAGTCAGCATGGAAATGCCAAATAAAACATGGGATTTTTTTGAAGGTCACCATTTATCAACGCCCGGAGGCCACTCGGGGATAAGGGTTATTGCGTGTACAGCAATCAATGGGACAATGTCGTAGTAATCGTTAGTAATGGAGATCTGATAAAGTGTCTTACTTATGGGGGCGGTTCTTCAGGAACGTTTTATATTGGACTTGAGGACATCCAAGTTGTAGTCAGGTGGGAAACAGGCAAACGGAAGAGAGTTCCACAGGCATGCACTTCTAAGAAATAAGCTTAGTTCATGGAATCTACGTTTTAATTTAGGCACAAATAAAGAGTGGGGAAAGTTACTGACAGTAGTTTCAGCTAGACGGGTGTTTTTCGTGAAAGATTAGCGAGGGGGACCATGGATTGGAGCTCAGACGAGCAATTCAAATGGAAATAACGATAAAACAAAGACAGGCTCGCAGGGGATCTTCTGTGGGAGAGAAGTTGCAGGCTACGAAGTCTATTTCGTACTTTGTCAAGGCAGGATAGGCTGTTTTTAGCAGCTCCTGCCCAGATATGGCAGCAGTACTCCATCCTTGGACGTACTTGACTTTTATATAGATAGAGAATTGCATTAGCACTGAGATATCTACTGGAGCGGTAGAAGGATCCCACCATTTTTCCAGCGACCTTGGCAACAGACTTGATGTACGTGTTCCATTTCAAATCAGGAGTAAAGGTCAATCCCAGAAGCTTGTCAAAACATGGAGCCTCTCCAACACGAGAGCCATTCATTTCAATTGGTGCCAGATGGCGCTGATGATGTAAAGATAGAGGCTTGGTTTTAGATGCATTAAAGGTAACCAGCCACCTCTTCCCCATTGTACCACGCGCTCACGATCAGAGGAGAGAGAATCAGAGAGAATTTTGTCATTTACGGCCTTTGAAGTGTTGTCATTGATGTCCGTGTCATCAGCATAGATGTCAACGAAAGTATGTGTTTTGGGAGATCATTGATGTAGATCAGTAAGAGAGTTGGGCCCATGATGGAGCCCTGAGGGGCTCCAGCATTAATACTGTGGGCTTCTGATTTATCAACCACTACTCTTATGAGCCTATCAGAGAGAAATGATTTAATAATTGAGAAAACATTTCCAGTTATACCGTAGTTGGAAATCTTGTGAAGTAGGCCTTTATACCATACCTTATCGACGGCCTTTGTTGTTGTAATGAAGATTAATTTGAGAGAAAGATAGATAAAGATTAGTTTTGAAAGTCAATTTCGAAAAATCGAGTATAACAACGTAAACGCGATGATAATACTCCTGCTGCTACTGCTGCTGCTGCTCCTGCTGCTGCTGCTGCTGATATTTGACGATGATAATGACCCTGATGGTGACAATAATGATGGCGACGACGATGATGATGATGATCTTTATTATAACGTGAAAGTAGTTTCAAATAATGAAATAATCTTCTTGGGTTAAAACAAATCTTCATATTAGTAATCGACACTCTATTGTCTGGCATCCGTCGATATTAAACGAAATACAAAAACTCACACATAATGTACGCTAGTATACGAGCTGCGAATTATTTTTTACTAAGAATTAAAATCATTGTTTGTTTTTTATCGCAATAAAGATTCTTTTAGAGTCGCTACTCGGTGAAATATCGACCCTGTCGGCGCCGGCCATTCGTGTCCTGTGGGATTTCATCTCATTTACAAGATTTAATACTAGCTATTTTTGGAGAAATCATTTTTATAGGTTTCTCCATTTCACATTCAACTAAATTACATAAGAGATATCAGTAAAAAAACAAAACAAACAAACAAAAAAGCAAAAAAAAAAAAAAAAAAAAAAAATACGCCGAGCACTCCAAGCGTTAGGACATGGTTATTTGTCTGAAAGAATCTGCAACTTTCTATTTTTCGGTAGAACGAAGATATTTACAAGTCGAAGATAGCTAGCTAGCTTGCTGCTGCTACTACTACTACTACTACTACTACTATAATACAAGAGAAAATAATTCTTAATTATTTATCACAGAGAGATCCAAAAAAGACGTACGCATTTTGTCACCGCTATCATATCTATGAGAATTAATAAACACACGACCCCTTTTTTATGGAAAAATGGATTAGGCAACAAGGTATCTCGTGCATGATGAAAATCAAGATTGTTACGGACTACTTCGCAATGACATCGGCTGTCCAAACTGAACGACAATTTCGGAAAGACTCTCCAGGAAAAATTATCTAAACACGACTGGATGTATCAGGATAGACGGGGAGTATACACAATGATACCGTAGGTCACAGTGGTCTGCCAAGGATAATCAGAACAGAATATAAAATTGTAACCAAGGGACAATGTTTTTAGGGTCATTACAAGTTTCAGTGATGCAATGGCAAGGAGTTTGGATCGAGGACATTATAAACTATTGAGCTGTGATCAAACAAATGCACGGGGAAAATAATTATGCCATAGCAAACTCACTTGTCTATAAAAATATCGTACACTTTTTTATTGAATGAAAAATCCTACTTTATCTCAAACTATTAGGCCTATCCGGTGTTGCCCGGAGAAAAAAGTATAAGATTTATATAACATGTATTTGTATATTAAAACATGTATTAAAACTTGCATTTCTTTATTTCTCCCTCCAGTGATTCCTCCTCCTGACCCCTCCATTCTTCTCCGCCTAGTCCATTCCTTTCTCTAGATATATACATATACGCACACGCACAAATATTTCGAGGAATGAGTCAGCATGAAGGAATTAATTCCGTAAAAACAATCAGTATTACTTCCCTTAAGTTAATGGCTGGTAAACAGAACCACCTCCTCGAGTCTCCGTTAGTTTAGGATCAAATAATCCGTATCTTTGCTCAATTTCAGATATTCTTTATTCTGGGAAAAATATCAACTTCAGAGTTATGTTTGATTGTAGAAAAAACAATTATGTGATATAATTTTTATTCAATTTACTATACACACACGCGCACGCGCACACACGTACGCAAACTGCATATATATATATATATATATATATATATATATGAGATTTAAATTATTTTCAGATCATATTAAAAATAATGAGTTTTCACAATTGTGTAGTTGTTTGTATCTGCTTTCAAACAATGTTTAGTTGTATTTATATAAAATTATGCAACATTCTTGCAACAGCACACTTGATCAGAACGTGTTTCTATAATAATACTATGCAACCAATAATTTGTTTTTTTACATGGGAGTCACCACTTATTAAGGCCGAGAGGCCACTCGAGAGTAAGGATTAATGGGTATACATTATTCATTGTGATTCTAGCGTAGTAAACATTAGTGGGAGTTTTGTAACTTGGATTACTTAGGGGGACGGTTCAATATAAACTTTTTCACGTTGAACTTGAAGACAATCAGATTGTAGTCAGCTGGAAAGAAGGTAAATGTTTGCTTTACGACTTAAAGGGCTTATCAGCAACTGCATCAAGTCGTCACATATGTTAAGGGTTTTAGTATATTGCTGTAGATGAACGTACTGCAAGACGTTGGTTTAAAAAATTCAAGTCGGGAGATTTGTTTCTCCGTGATGAGCCTCGCAGTGAACGACCGCAGGTTTTAAATGGCAGCGCCCTGAAGACGACCATTAAAGAGGACTGTAGTCAAACTTGTAGTGAACTTACAATATAGTTCAAGGTTTCCGGGGAAGCAGTTAGATTTCATCTGCACCTCCTCGGTAAGACGTACAAACTGAGCAAGTGGGTTCTGCAGACGTTGTTGAGGGTCCACAAACGTCAACGAGTCGCAGCCTGCGTATCGCTGCTTTCTCGTATCCGTACCGCATTCTAATTTGATTGAGTGCTTACCAATGACGGAACTCCCAAGCGTTGCAGACATTGATTGTCTCCTTAGCATGCTTTCCCTTCACCGTAATACAGCCTACGCACCCACCCAAGATTATGCTTCGTATCTGTTGGGCAGGTCGCAAGTTGTTCATTATGAACTGCTACTAACAGGTCAGCTACTCACAGCAATTAAAACATGTGCAACCGGAATTGCGTCAGGGGAATCCAACTATGGTGAATCGCAAAGGTGTGTCTTTCTTCCTTCACAACGCCAGGGTACTATATAACAAATTGGATGGGAAAACTTTGTGCCTCCTTCTTATTCACATTACCTTGCGCTATCTTATTACCACTTCTTCCACTCCATGGATAATCATCTTCGCGGCAAATCCTTTCCCAGTGAGATAAACTTGCGACAAGCCCTACATACATCTTTGCGTTCAAAAATCCCTAGTACTATCGCAAGTGGATTGAACTGCTGGAGACACGTTTACAGAAGATACTGTGTGCCAATGGCGATTACTTCAAAAACTGAAAATCAGTTACACATAGTGAGAAGTGTTACTTTATCCTTTAAAAACCGTTTTTTAATTCTATCGTATTATTAGTTATAACTAAAGGACACTTTATCATTTTCAAATCATGACATTAAACATAGATTCAATCTTAAATACATTAATAGAATATGAAATGATATACACATCGTGATGCGTATTGTGTCATGTAACCCCGTATTTCGATGAATTGCCTACACAATCTGTATTGATAGTTTTCAGTTGAAATATACGAGAAACTGTTATTTTTAAAGATCAACAGTTTTCTAATTTTTCTAGGAAAATAATCTTTGAAATAAACTTTCAAAGAATTTATCGGTAGCTTAACATCGACTAAACTTAATAAAGTAAAAATAAAGCAACGCAATTGCATTACGATTTCATTTGCCTTTGAAACTTTTGAGTATTTTTCTTGTTTATATTTTATTAGACGCTGTTTATAAGAAAAAAAGGGGCACAAACACGCATTGAGTAATTATAGGAAACAAAGAAAAATCACTATCGGAAAAATGAATCTTTACAAAAAGGAATCTGACAAGAAAATCAACAGTCAGCCGCTGGTTTGTTTGAAAAAGAAATAGTTTGCAAGTTTTTAAAAACTTAACTCATAAACTCTGAATATTACTTATCGTCATCATATCGTATAAATCCGAAAATTTTATTGTTGGTATTGGTTTTCCCAATATTTTTGTAGTCAGCTTTCTTTCTTGAAAGGCAGGCATTTATTGGAGAGAACAAGAGAAGGTTGCCAAAGTGAAAGATATTTTTTGAAACAATCTGGATTACGAACTTGGAACACCTAGACCCTCGGTCCACGTCGTTAACCACTTGACCACGGCCACCTCTTCTGAATATAACAGATATATAATTGTCTTTTAGTATTTAATCGAGGACTACACAGCACAAACTAATAAAGAAAACTGTCAAAGTTGTAGGTGCACTTTAAACGTAATAATTGAATTCCTCCAATTTCTGTTCTCATATTTTCACAACAGTTCGGTCGATACAACCTTCAACCTTCAACCTTCTTCAGGCGTATCTTGTCACACTCGGGAATCTTTCTGTAGAATTCAGGTATCTAACCGAAATTTCGAACGCAAATATTTATTTTATTCACAGGAGTAGCATGATCTCGTTCCGTCAGGAGTGAATCTTAAACCCTCATAACAGTATATCTTTACAACTGAATTTTACCAAGTAATTAATACACTACGTTACGGGCCCCTGCGGACAGACCGGATTAAATAATCAAAATATATAATATTTAACTGACTAATATTTTGATAAATAATATTTCAATATATAACATCTAAATAAATGATATTTAAATAAATTATATTTGAATAGGAATATGTGCATAAATATTGTTTAAATAAGTAATATTTAGATAAATGATATTTAACTGAATAATATGTAAATAAATAACATTTCAATGAATAACATCTAAATAAACATTATTTCAATAAATAACATATAAATAATAACATTTAAAAATATATTATTTAAATATATAATATTGCAATAAATAATAAATCACTAAATAATATTTAAGTAAATACTATTTAAATAAATAATATTTCAATAAATAACATATAGATAAATATTATTTCAATAAATAACATATGAATAAAAATATTTAAATATGTAATATTTAAACAAATAATATATTAAAAAATAATATTTAAATACATATAGTGGCAATTATTTATTGACATCACTTGCTATACGACATTTCATATTAACCTCATATTACAAAAATATTTTAAAACGTTTATTCGACCTAAACAATGCATGCTGTCAGTGACGTGTAAGTGACTATTGTGCTAGAGGATAGATTTTTGTTAGGACAACTTATGTTGGGAGTTTAGTAACAAGATTTTTTGTTCGCATTACATTAAAATTTTTGCATATAAGAGAAATACGTAATCTGTAGCAGATATAATAAATAGGGCTATGACAACAGCATATTCATTTCATTATTTTTGACTCTCGAGTATATATCCGACACAGTTAGACTCAGTTAATCAACCAAGAACCACATCACTCTATATGAAAGCTTATAAGATATCAACGGATACACAGTCAAGAGTCAAAACAATGAAAAGAATATGCTGTTGCCATAGACCTAATAATAAATTATGCCACTGTCTATGTAACGACCGATTAAAATAACATTAGTAGAATTATTGTTGTGATACTTAGTGATACATCTGTTACATAACACTTCATACGAATCGTTATTTCTATCTCTGCTACTATATAAAAAGGAACTTTGTCGATGTATGCGTGTTTAAGTCCGTTCCCTATGGACTCAGAAACATCTGGACCGATTTCTAAAACTACTCTTTCGAAGGTAATTAATGTGTTTAGAAGTGTTTTACGTAGCTTTTCTATTCAGATGCGTCTGATAAGTTTTCAAAATCGATAATCGAAAAAAATCCGTTTAATGGATGAAGTCCGATTTTGACCAAAGTTAACACTTTTATACAACCTAACATGACAAGTGCTTTTGAGAATTTTTTATCACCGCTCAAGCAGAAAGGCTCAGCCTATATAATCAACTGTAGATTCTTTTATAAGACAGAGACGCGTTCGAAATGGACCATGATACTTGGCTTTTGTACGTTTAACTTTAATCCAAGTGATTATGTAAAAAATAATTTCATAAAATCAACAATTGATGCTTTGATAAAACATGGGCGAGTTCAAAATGAATGTTTCTGTTTAGAGCACAATTGAGCCATGATCCTTCACTTTTGCATTTTAATCTTTAAGTGAAGCGATTATTTACAGATAATTTTATCAAATCAACAGAAATTCCTTACAGTGTAATATAGACTGCAATGTATTGTGGACTAAGTCCACTGCAGGTAACCTAACTAAAGGCTATCAATCGATTTGTTTAAAAAATAAGCGATTTCACAATAAAAGTATGGGGAGTATAGAACATTTGTTGATCCTTATTCAATCCTGGACAACAAGTAAATCTAATAAAACTTGATAAAAATACAATTTTTAAATCGGATTCCGGAGTTATTTTTGAAGGTGTGAATATTTAAGAGACAAATAAATACACATGCGATTGGCGATTTTTTTTAAAACAATTTTTATTAATATGATTTTACTGTTGAAAGAACATTAATTTCTATAAATCAACATAGTACGATTTTTTGACCTTCTTAAGTCTGTGTTTGGCATTTATTTTTACTTAATTCCACCCCAAGGAAGACATATTGTCACTAAGGCGTAATGGACTACTTTAAATTAGAGTTCTGGTTCATGGAAACAGATTAAGTGAGAATTTATATGATTGCCAAAGCATAAAAACGATCGGGGCAAAACATGGGAATATATAACTGACGGAACGAGAACATGCTCTTCCCATAGATTAAGTAAAGCGTTCCGTTTGAAATTCCGTTTGAAATTCCGTTGAAAATTCCGTTGGAAATTCCGTTTGAAATTCCGTGCAGATTTTCAAGTTCGATAGAAAGAGTTTTTAGGTAAACAGTAAAATTCACAAGTTTCACAAGATACACCTGAGGAAGGTTAGAGATTAGATCGGCCGAAACGTTGTGAAAATAACAATGGTGGTGAAAACAATAGTCTAAATAATCCAAATAATCTAAATTATCAATTCTCATCTCAAAGAACTCAACAGCAATACTCCTCAGATCGTATAATAAAACTAGACATTCATTCGACTCAACTCTTCAGCCATTTGATCCATCAAGCTGAACAGATTGTTCAGATCAAGTTGAGCCAGACAACGCAGCTTTGGAAAAGCACGCTGGAATTTGTGAGAAACTTCCTACAAACAAATGTATAAATATTAAATAACATCTTATGAAATCGATCTAAAAATTAATGAAATTGAGTTGTGAATGAATAAAAATATCAAATTATTATCAATGAAAAACATTGCTTGACACCATCAAACGGAAATTAATGGTGTCTTCTAAGATCTCAAAAAACAGGTTAAGGGATATCAGCGACAAAATAAAATGGTAAAAATGGATCAGGAATCTTAACGTAGGAATATTGAAAGAAACAAGAATAACAGAACATAAACAATGGAGATGATTTTAGTGATAACATCAATAGATCTTAATGTTACGCGAGTTTATGGTGCAATGAGATAAATTATGATAGACGTGCAGTTTAGTTAAGAGTTTGGAAAGAGACTGGAAAAATCAGGGAAGTTATCGAGAACGATATCGCGTTTGGAAACTGGGAGAAATGCGACTTTAGCATAATGTAGACAATTACAATACAATTGGGAAGACAATAAAGTTATATACAAATACACTGCTGATCAACAGTTTAAGACCACTCACAAATCTTAAAAAAAAACGTTTTTTAAGGATAGATTTTAAACTCTTACGACTTAAGGTTACTAATACTACAATCTAAAAGGTTATCGAAACAAAAAGCTACATTTAAAAGATTTATTTTTCAAATTTACATTTTTATTAAATTAGGCTTTTTACACATAATCAAATTTATAAGACCAGAGACAAACATTCTATTAAATTGGAAAAAATGTGTATGGAAAAGTGTATGAAAACATTCAACAATCAAACTGAATAATGAGTTCTACTTCGACTGCTTTCTTTTGGGCATGCTAGAAATAAGGGTTTCCATTAAGGTACGGGGAATCTTGTTCCAGTTTCTGAAGATGGCTTCACGAAGTTCATTTTCTGTTGAATATTGTTTGCCATTTCGATAAACCTCTCTTCTATCCATCCCCAAACACTTTCAATTGGGTTCAAGTCCGGTGAGTATGCAGGATGTCCCAAGACATGGACTCCATTTTCTTGTAGAAAGCTTAAGGCCCGTCTTGCAGTGTGGATTGCAGCATTATCCTGGTGTGAAAACAATCCATCCCCACACAAACGATGACCCGCTATCTTCGAAGATGCTTTTTGTAGCATGCTAACATAACCAGCTGCTGTCTGACGACCCTGTATCACCTGGAGCTCCATCGTCCCTCTGTAAGAAAAAAACACCCCATACAATTACGGACCCTCCACCACTATGATGTGTGGAAAAAATTTCAAGGGCCATGTTTTTGTCATGCCAATATCGCTGGAAGTTATCAGGACCATCTAAATTGAATGTTTTCTCATCAGAAAACAGGACTTTCTTCCACTTCTCAACGTCCCAGGTTTGGTATTCACGACCGAATCTTAAGCGATCGACTTTATGACGTGGAGGAATTTGTTTACGCTTTTTATTTATCCTACCTTTTTGTTGCAAGTGTCGTCTGATGGTTATTGGACTGCAATCAGCATATGTAACAATCTTAATTCGACTAGAAGAAAGTCCTCTATCATTCATAACAACCCGTCTGATTCTCCTAGTCAATGCAGGAAACATTTTGGGGGCGTACCAAAAAATTTTGCTTTTCCATAATTCTCAGTGTTCTTTAGAAAGTTGCAAATAACAGTTTTACTGCGATTTACCTTAGCTGCTATCGCTCGCTGTGACAAACATTGCTTATGGTATCCTATAATTCGAGAGCACTCAACTTCAGTTAGCTTTTTTGCTTTGTGTATGGTAAAACCTTTACACAGTGATTGCTAATCTCTAACTGAACTAAAACCATTAGAATTACCATAAATCTAACAATTTATACCCTTGGTCTTATAATTTTGATCATGTGTAAAAAGCTAATTTAATAAAAATGCAAATTTTTATATAAATTTTTTGAAATGTACCTTTTTGTTTCCATAACTTTTTAGAGTGTAGTATAAGTAACCTTAAGTCGGAAGAGTTTAAAATCTACCCCTAAAAAGTTTTTTTTTAAAAAAGATTTTTAAGTCGTCTTAAATTTTTGATCAGCGGTGTATACAACCTATTGCCTTTTGCTTATCTTCGGGTGGAGATAAACTTAAATAATTATATAAGACGGGGACACCTCAGAGAGAGGTACGTTTTTTGCCTGTGAGCTACACAAACTGATGTTAATGAGCTGTTTTTTATTATATGTAAAACACCCAAACATACATACAACAATAGAAGAACTAGACGTCACACTGTATATATCAAAATATTAAAAGGACATCAGTTATATAGACCCTGTTTATATAGCGCATGCCTATACGACATAAAATGAAAAAGAACATAGGAATAACTATTGAAACTATCACTTTTCCTCCACGTTCGAAAAAAGTATTTACCGCCCGTTCCGCAGTGACAACAAACATTTGTTATATTCCCTTTTCTTTTTTTATTCTTAAAATAAAGTAGCGGTTCGTTATGTTGTAAGCGAATTTCACTGAGCTTGTCTGGATATCTGTTGGTTTAGGAGCACTGTTTATCGTCGTTTAGTGTTCGCAAACAAGAATATCTTTTGCATCAAATAACCTGTTTTTACCGAACCCGTGTTGACTTCACAAGAACATATATGCAGTGCTTCTACAGCCATGTTTATTTCAACCTAATAATAAGTACCCGATGTTAATGACATTTCGATCAAGTGTCCGAATCGTCTGACCGATGGAACAGTTACATAATTCCAATACTGATCAGTTTAAAAAACAGAAGCGTTTTATTAGAGGTGGCCAACTTTAAATTAAAATAAATCACAGAAAAATATTTTTATCATAGAATTATTTGTTTTATTCCAATGAGTATTTTGAAGTAATTAAAATACAATTTCGGTCATATGGCCTCGCGGCTCGCGTGTAATGGTCTAAATCTAGAGGTTCAATTTCACAAACTGTATGCATTAAATAAGGTTCTACTTCGGCAATAACACATTGAATGGTGTCTTGCAAGTGAACTATTGTGTCTGGTTTATCACCGTAGACTTGGGACTTTATATATCCACTAATAAAACAATTTAATAACATTAAATCGCACGAACGAGCTGGTCAATTGACAGGTCCATTTCGTGGAATTTTTCGTTCATCACACATTTCAAAATGATATTCAAAATAAGTCTGCAGAATTTGCAAACGCTCCTAGGGTGACAGTCTTTTCACGATGAATTGCCAAACCAAGCTACACTAAAAATAACCGATAATTGCCAAATCTTCAATTAAAGAAAATAAAGTTGCCAATTAAAATTTCAACGCATTAAAAAAGCACCTTGTACATATCTTAGAACAACGTAACAGATGACTATCACATTCAGATTTTACATAGCCTTAGACAACTATTAAGAATGTATATGAAAATAAGTATCTTATATCTGTCTCTTTTAATGACCTACTATACTTTGTTCTGTTTCATTTGTTCATACACAAAAACAGGACGGCATTGTCTAAATATATATGGAAACAAAAAAAAAATAATGTTTCAACAAACTCGGAGCACTGGTGTCCTCTAGATGTAAATACCTTCGAAACAACTTGGAAAAAAGCAACATTCCACCCCTTCATTGTAGGGGCCTCTATATGCTGCAAAAATCTTTCTCTAATAATTTCTTTCCTCGAACTACTAGATTTTGAAATTCCCTTCCTATTTCCTGCTTTCCTGACTAATAATATGCAGAAATCTAAATGTAATCTGAACAGACATCTTGCTGCTCAACTCCCTTTCTTAGAGTGTCTCGTGTAGACATTGTCCCTAATTCACTGTAGACATTTTTAGTAGGAATGTACCTGTTTTTTTTTTCGATTGAATAATATCAAACATTAGCCTCCTCTTTGGTGTAGAACAAATACTAAAACTGTAAATGATGTTCTTAAAAAATAAATGTAAATATTAATAAACTCATTTGACCTCAAGCGTAAATGTTTTTGTTTGCGTTTTTTACCCTCACAATAACTTACCGTTATTTTTTTATTCTTCAGTATTAATTCATCAGTGTCAAACGTTAAATGAATTTAAATACTAATTATTACATAAAATAATTTGAATACGCATTGAAAATCAACAACCTTAATTTCCGGTACTTTGAAACAAGTTCGACACTTTTTTCTTCCACGTAAAGCAGGATAGGTACATCAAGTAGTATACGCAATAAAACGAAAAAGTAATTGTTTATTGGTGAGCAGAAAATGTACAAATAATATTCACAAAATAACGAAAAAATGAAGAAATATAGATTAAAAATAATGTACCCCCCCCAAAAAAAAACAAAAGCAAATAACATGTATTAAGTACTGTTGTTATATTTTAGCCGGTGAGTTTTTGTCCCATTTGAATGTTCTTGATGAGGGTCAGAAACCATTTTTTATAATATAGTCACCGCTTATCAAGGTCCGAGGGCCATTCAAGGATAAGAGTTAATGAATGTAAGGTGGTAGCGTAGTAATCATCAATGGTGTAAGTTGGGTAGAATTTATTTAAGGAAACGGTTCAACAATAACTTGTTTACAGTGGATTTCAAGGCTACCATACTCTAGTCAGCGGGGAAGCAGGTCAGCGGAACAGTGTTCCATAGGCGGGTAGTTCTAGAACCGAAGCCTTTTTAGTGGGATCTGCGTTTAGATTTAAGAAATTGATAGTGTTTGTAGCTAAACGCATGTATTTGTGACAGTCCAGCAAAATATCGATAGAGCAGAGACAGGCTTGCAAGGTCTCATCCGTAGAGAAAAAGGTTGCAGGGGAAAAAATCATATATTTGCTATTGACAAGACTATTTAGATATTGACAAGACTATTTAGATATTGACAAGACTATTTAGATATCGACAAGACTATTTAGATATTGACAAGACTATTTAGATGTTGACAGCACTATTTAGATATTGACAAAACTATATAGATATTGATAAGACTATTTAGTTGTTTACAAGACTATATAGATATTGACAAGACTATTTAGATATTGACAGGACTATTTAGATATCGACAAGACTATTTAGATATTGACAGGACTATTTAGATATCGACAAGACTATTTAGATATTGACAAGACTATTTAGATGTTGACAAGACTATTTAGATATTGACAGGACTATTTAGTTTGACAAGACTATTTAGATGTTGACAAGACTATTTAGATTTTGACAAGACTATTTAGATGTTGACAAGACTATTTAGATATTTACAGGACTATTTAGATATCGACAAGACTATATAGATATTGACAAGACTATTTAGATATTGACAGGACTATTTAGATATCGATAAGACTATTTAGATGTTGACAAGACTATTTAGATGTTGACAAGACTATTTAGATGTTGACAAGACTATTTAGATATTGACAAGACTATTTAGATATCGACAAGACTATTTAGATTTTGACAAGACTATTTAGATGTTGATAATACTATTTAGATATTGTCAAGACTATTTAGATGTTGACAAGACTATTTAGATATTGATTTATTTCAGCTGTGATTTTCATTACAATATCCGAGTTTTTTTTCGCCCAATGCGTTGCATTTCAATGCCCGTCGAAATATGTAATTGTCTATAAGTGCGGAAGATCTTGAAGATACATGAATGCAACTGTTTTGGTGACTAAGGAACCTTTCATACGACCTCCAATTGTGTCCTTTTTTAAACACAATAAGGACACGCATTTTGACTCTTACCAAAATCTAAAATAATTCCAAATAATGATTTAAGAAATAAAAATCTATTATCAAAGCTATAAAATGATAGTAGAAAAATCGCATAAAATAAATATAACTATCATATTGAAATTTTTATAAGTCGTAGTAGAAATTTCATAACTATATATATATATATATATTCTCCGTAAACCTCTGGCCTTAATGGAGGGGAGACTAAAACTTGCTAATAGTATTTTAAATGATCTGAAATAACAGGGAAGACTTCATTCCAAAGTTCCATTATAAATTTTAAATTTCTTTATATTACTCTTTTTTATATTTACATCACCCCTCTTTGGAAATAGTGTACTATAATAAATCCAGTATCAAATAATCCTCATCCATTGTGAAATTTACTTTATGTATGAAAACCAAAATATGAGATATTTTTATCACTGGAATCAAGTTTGGAATCAAGTCTCCCCTTGCTGTTATTTCAGATCATTTGAAATTGTATTGCACAAGATGCTCGGGTTTTAAATCCTGGGTGCGGATATGTCTGACTGATGAGCCCAAATGAGAGCGAAACTCGAGTCAGACTTCCGGTTCGTTGACTGGCATGGCTCTTGTGGGCTGCGGCGTTCTTTGGGCTGTGGACATAATTATATATAATCTCTGACATTCTGAAAATATTATAAGAAAAATGGTTCGTTAGGTTAGCTCTGCTGGATGGCGTCATCCTTTTGATTTCAAAATCCCTACTTGTGAGTCATCGGCTTGGGATCCAGCTGGTTGAATGACCACGCCCCTTGTCGAGATGAAGTAGGTCTATTTCACAGCTTGATCTCGTCGCGGTTTGCTTGATCTGTGTTGGTTAATAGAATTTCTTGCGTGTGGGGCATTTGCTCAGTGCGTAGAGTTCTTGCCTCGCATACAGGAGCTCGGATTTCAAATCCCGAGTGCGGATATGCCTGACTGATGAACCCAAATAAAGGCGAAACTCGTTCCTAGACTTCCGGTTCGTTGGCTGGCATGGCTCTTGTGGGCTGCGGCGTTCTTTGGGCTGTGGAAATAATTATATGTATATATATATATAAATATATATATAAATATATATATATATATATTTATATATATATATGAGGTGCCTTTAGTAAGTTTTCATACTTTTTTGTAAAGATATTTAAAATGGTCGTAGATTCTTGGAATCTTCTGAGGTGACTGAACATATTTTTGTTATTCCAGGTTCAAATGAAAAACTACAGCAGTAATTGTAATGCAATCTACTAAAGCACACAGCTGGTGAATTTCAAAAATGCAATCTGGATGTGAGGACACTTTAGAAGAACGATATGTGATCCTGTTTTAAACTTGGAAATGTACCACGGAAACGTATAAGATGCTTCAGTAAAATATGCCACAGAAACGTATGAGATGCTTTTGAATCATAAGGGATGAATCAAGCATCAGTTTTTGCGTGGCATAATAGATTCAAGGAAGGCAGTGAGTCTCTGAGGGATTATGAGAGGTGTGGGAGGGCTAAGGAACTCAGAACACCAGAGTTGATTGACCAAATAAAGAATTTCATGAAAAAGGACCATCGTGTGTCTATATAGATAATAAATATACAGTTTGATGTCAGTGAGGGAATTGTACATACTCTTATCCACGAGGAACTGAAGATTTGCGCGAAGTTTGTCACATTTCGATGACAATAAAAACGTGGAAGTGTCAAACATTCGTATGATCATTTTTTAATTCCGGGCAACGTCGGCTTGCATTCAAATTTTAAAAAAATTGATACATCTAAAAGAAATATTTAGATGGATATTTCTTTTAGAGTAGAAGAATAAGTTTATCCATCATTACGCCGGCCAGTGCGGCTGCTTCTTTTCTGTTATTACCATAACAACAAAAAAAATGGGCTATAATTTCTTTTTTGCATTAGAAAAAGGTTTACGCAAGCGTTAGTAGAAACTGTTATACTACTGAATGGATCAGTTCCTCAATCAGATTCATTCAACTCATTCGTTCAAGCACTGGTCATTTTATTCCTTCGTCATTTGTCATTTACCTTCACATCAACAATCACCACAATACCACATTTACTCTATGGAGGCTACCTGACTTAAAATATCCTCCATAGTAAGAATTTATACTTTTTACTAAGGTGTCACCACTTATTTAGGCCCAAGAGATACTCGAGGATAAGGGATAAATGAGTGTCATGTGAACGGTGAGATATGGTACTGATTGGGCAGAATTGATTATTAAAGAGTGCACCTCGATAAGAATTTGTTTATATATAACTTGAAAACCACTATGCTGAACTCAGCAGAGAAGCAGCCCTCGGTACTGTGTTTCCCAGACGGTTAGTTCTAGACAAGAAACTTTTCTTGGGAAAATTTCGTTTACTTTCACGTAGCGAGAGAGCAAAAAAGAAAGAACGAAAGAAAGAAACAGAGAAAGAGAGAGATAGATAGAGAAAGAAAGGAAGAAAGGAAGAAAGAGAGGGTGAGGAAAAATGTAGTTTTAACCCGAAGCCCGAATTGATGATTTCTAAGAATTTCTATACAAGCGTTTTACTGTTACGCGTATGTTCGGAATATGAAGTTCATCGTTAAACGCGCTGATTAAGTAGACGTATCTAAAGACTCAATTCATTAAGTCAAAGTAGACAGTAGTCGATGCATTACATGAGTTAAAAAAGACTAGAAGATAAAAAGATTGTCTCAATTTAGAAATTGATGACATAATAAACTAAAAACGGCATGATCATGAATTGAGGACATAATAAACTAAAAACGGCATGATCATGAATTGAGGACATAATGAACTAAAAACGGCATGATCATGTTTGCGACATTTAACCTGCCCAGTACCAGATAGATGGCAATTCAGGGTACTAGATGCTGTACGCATGTTGGTATGCGGGTACGTGTAATACCATACAGCATAATCACGTTGAGACGCCAGTTTGTGCTAGATCACCGAAGTTAAGCAACCTAGAGGCTGATCAGTAATAAAATAGGTTACCTTTTGAGAATGTCATGTGCTGTATGGGCCCTCTGCTACACTCGCCATTGTTTCCAATCGTCTAGCATTTTTCTTTGCTCCTGGATTCAAACCTAACGTCGTCATCTCCCATATATACATGCGACTGAGGACCACTTGTGAATTTCATACTCCCATGAAACTTACTCCTTCGGAGGAAGCCGGTTAAACCCTGAATAGGGTTGGTGCTGACTGCACACGCACACAATACAGGAAGTAGATGGATTTCATCTGACGTGGTGAAGGCAAGCAATCTAAGAGAATGAACCTTTGATGAAAAATCAAACCGGATAGAAAGATAGTAATCTCGGTAATATTTTAGTGATCGTCATAAAAAATGGACCAGCGCGGAAGAAGTAAGGCTTACAAAACTGTCACAAGAATGCTCATGTCAGTGTGCAAGACGGTTCAACCGGAGATAGCGTAACATAAAAACAGCATTAAAACAGATACTGCACTTTGTTCATAGATCAATAACTCAGGGGATATCCGCCATGTTCTTCTATCGGACCTCTGGATTAAAAAAAAGTAGATTTTTTGTTTTTATTAAAAAATGCATTTATTTTTTTAAAGTGAGATTGATTTTCGTCTGTCAAAAATCGTACTTTTTTTTAATGAGAAAAAAGTTTGTGGAGGTACCTATTATTTTCTCTATTACCCTCTCTCTTGAATGAAACAAAAAAAAAGAAAACAAACAAAAAAAAAACTAGTTTTTAATGGTTGCACCTGAGTTTATTCTCTGCCTTTCTTATTATTGTTGGCCATAAATTGTAATCGAAACAAAACAAAACTATAAAAAAACGTTGCGTACTTCGCGAGACTTATCCTATTTTCAAACACTATTCGCTCACATAATTACTTCCAGCCGATTTCAATCCCTCCATGTTTGTCATCGGTGTATTTATATATTTCTTCTAACATATTTTTAATTCTTTTTGTTTCCCTTATTTTTCTATCCGGCCTTCCCTATCTTATTACGAAAGAATCTGTTTCATTAGAACACACACTGTGATAATTACACCCCAGGGGAATTTGCAACCGTTTACATGCTGGTCACTGCCGGCCTTCAGTATTTCAGGTACCCGAATGCTATGGGCGAAAAAAGTTTGAAACAAATATAAACCGCAGAGGTAACAATAACGTTCAGGAGAGGGCGGCAGGTTGCTGCAATTAAAAAGCAAAGGGAGACAACTCATATTTGGGAGATTGATTATATTCGTTCTGAGAACTCTCCGACGACTTTCAAGCACTCTGCTACCCTTTCACGTCGCGTCTTTCACTGTTTCACTCTACTTACACATACAGGAATCCCCATGAACACACAAACACACACACACATTTCTCTCTTTCTGTATATATATATATATATATATATATATATATATATATATATATATATATATATATATATATTCAGGCATAAGCCTGACGAATTCTCACGAGAATGAAACGTGGAATAATCTGTGTAGCTTAATTGCCATATATACTTTCATAACTTACTATATATATATATATATATATATATATATATATATATATACTAGTTAAAGTACCCGTCGTTGACTGGGTTCAAAACAGTCTACGGAAAATAGACTCTGATTTATGAAAGTATGATAGGTTATGAAAAGGAAGGGTTGGAAATTTTGTTTGAATTTGGGGGTATCAAAACTAAAGCAAAATATTATGAAAGTAAAAATAAAATAGATAAACCCCATAATTTATTATACCATACCTGTTCACACTCAAACACTTATCACAATATTATGTGGATCTATATTAAAAAACCTTGTTAAACTTTGTGACATATTTCCATTCTATGGAGGTCAGGTGCGAACGAAAACCCCATAATTTTATTATACCATATTTCTTCAAACTGAAACATAATTATCAAAGTATACTTACGCAGATAGATATGAAAAGTCTTTATTAAAGTTTGAGCCTATTTCCATTCTATGGAGGCTAGGCGCGAACGCAGACCCCACAATTTTATTATACCATCACTATTTAAGTTAAAACATACTTATCAAACGTTCTTATGCACATCTATATAAAAAACACTTGTACACGTTTTTTTTTTGTTTTTAATTTTTTATTTCCATACTTTGTGGACCAGGCGCGAACGCTTGTAAACGTTTATTTTAATTTTTAAATTTTTTATTTCCATACTTTGTGGACCAAGCGCGAACGCAGACCCCACAATTTTAATGAACCACCGTTCTGCCAGATCAAACATACCCATTCCTGTGTCTCGATAATCTTCTATCATTATATGTAATTAGTTTTTTAAAATAGTCAACCATATAAGAGCCTATTCGTGACCACACACACACACACACACACACACACACACACACACACACACATATTCAACTTTATATTATGTATATATATAAGTATATATATCTATTTATATATATATACATGCATGATTAAAATATTATTACGAAAATATATAAATGTTTATATCTTTTCTGTATTTATTTCCTATGTGTTGACGTGTAGGAATACAATATATATTATATATAATATATATATAATATATGTATATATATATATATATATATATATATATACCCCCCCCCACACACACACATATATATATATATATACATGTGTGTGTATGTGTGTGTGTGTGTATTCTCCACTCTATAAGACTCCACAAGAAAGAGCAACATGCATTACTTTGTATTATCTAGATTATTCGGACGACTGTTTTCATCTGGAGTGTTATTCTCACAAAGTGTTGACCGATATAACTCTCGACCTTCTTCAAGTGCATCTTATCAAACTCGGGAATCTTTCTGTCGAATTCGGAAATCTGTATGTAATTTCGGAAGGAACACTTTATTCTATCCATATGGTCGGAGGTTTCATCAACGGAAATGTTGTGAAAATAACAATCGGGATGAGAACAGTAATCCAAAAAATACAAATAATACAAATTATAAATCCTCATCTAAAAATGTGGAAACGTAATTATTTGTAAATATATATCCGTCCCGTTCCACAAAATTATGTGCGAGGAAGAAAGAATGCAGATCTATTTTCAATAATACGACGTTTTCTTGTTTCTTTTCAGTTGTCTATACCAATTCATACGTTTTTTAGTTGTTCTGTTAAATATCTGAGTTTTCGAGGTTTACTTTCAGTCTTTAAATGATTGTCTACTGTTCTCTTTCTATTCCATTTTTAATCTCTAACATGTTTAAGGCTTTTAAACCACAATCTATATGTTCTGGTGCAGTAGTTTTATACATTTAGTTCCCCATCACATTTCAATAATCAAAAAAGGAAACTTCAAATAACAAAATAAAAAAAAAGTCATATTTGATTTTTTTTTTTGGATTATTGCGATTATTATTCTCTCCCTCACTGTTATTTGTACAACGTTTCTGTCGATGTAATCTTCGACCTTTTTCAGATGTCTCTTGTTGATCCCGCGATATTTTCGGTCGAACTAGGGAATCTGCACAGAATTTCGAACAGAACATTTTATTCGAACTACGGGAGTAACATGTTGTCGTCCCGTCAACCATGACCAGATACATTTATTCAGTAATTCGCAATTCTTTTTTGAGCATCATGATAAAAAAAATCCTCGAGTTTGTGACAAGACACTTGAAGAAGGCTGGAATTTACATCGGCCGAAACATTGTGAGAATAACACTCCTTAAGAGGAGATTTAATTTTTCTACAAGTCACAGTCACTTAAAATACTCGAACATTCGTAACATATTATGCTGATCGTTGATTTCTTTACGTGATCTGTTTGATTGAGGAAACATCACTTTAAAACAAGTTCGTTCATATCTCCAAAATAAAAACCAAGAAGAAACAATGGTTTAAGACAAGATGAGGTATATTCGTCTGGGATCATCTTTTCAAAATCACTGACCAGTAGTGCAAATGGAGACGTACAGAGGAAACTATCTATAATTATTGCTTACCATATCTTATACGGACATCTGTAAAACAAGTTTCACACGTTTGTGCTTCCAAGCAAACTCACGCTTTCTCTCTCTTTCTTTCGGCCCTGTGACGTCCTACCCGTTTCTCGTACACAAGATGTTTAGATGGCACCTGGGTAGACTAAGCTGTTCCCGACTGGACCTAATTTTATTTTATTTTTAGGTGCTCGTCTGAGCTTTAATCTATGATCTCCCGCCAAATTTTCACGAAAAACATTCGTCTAGCCCAAACCACTATCAATAGTTTCCCACACTCTTTATCTGTGCCTCAACCTAAATGTACATTCCATGAACAAAGCTTCTTTCGTAGAACTGAACGCCTATGGAACTCTCTTCCGTTGGTCTACTTTCCAGCTGACTTCAAGTCCAACGTAAACAAGTTCTTGAACCGACCCCCAAGTAATCCAACTTACAAAAATTCCACTACTTATGTTTACTACGCTATAATCACATTGACTAATGTATACCATTAATCCTTATCCTCGAGTGGCCTCCGGGCCTTGATAAGTGGTTATTCCTGTGTAAAAAAAAATAACACAGGTATGTTCGCCCACTACTTAAGGAACATATCATATAAAACTGGTAGAAATTCAGTAAAATTCCTTTTTTAATTCCCACGTATTTTGAAATCACATAAGTCAAACTTAAGTTAAATTATCAGCGAACAGTTTTTCCTAAATAATTATTCCATTATTCACGTTCAGATCAGACGTTATTAAAGTCGTAAAGTAAATATGTATGAATCAACATAGTACAACCTGATTTTATTCTTGAAATTCTTGCAAGACGGACTACGTTATGGTTGTCAATATCTTTAAGTAAATATTGTACTGTGAAACCGACTGAGTTCGAACTCATCATTGTACGAACACCGTCGTATTGTTATTCATTTAACCACTGTAACCTCCATAGTAGTGGTACGCATCCGTCTATGTTTACCTCTTTCTTTTTAAATGAAAGATGTATATGTTGTAGTGGTGGTTCCGGAAAATGCCGGATAGCGATCGGGGACGATTGTTTAATTAGCAGATATACTTCGATAACAAAAAGAAATTTTTGAATAACACGAACAATGTTATCGAAGCGGGTTAGGTATTTAATAGTTAGTATTTATATTTAATAGTTAGTATTAAATATAAAATATTTATGTTGAAATACGTGCTAGGAATGTTAACTTGGTGCAAAAGAATTTTGGTTTTCATAAACAGAAATTTATATAAACAATAAAGATGATTTACTGGTCACGTTAGAGAACAAAAGGATTTACACGTTAGCAGGAGACAGTAGTTCGATACGCAACGCGTTATCGAACAGACGGAGGTCTTGTGCTCCAGGGTTTGGACTTAACCCGTGGAAATCAAAGAGACAAGATAGATGAATATAGACTTATACGAAGCGTGGCAAAAATTCGAAATGACCCAGTATGGAAGTAAATTATAATATTCAAATATAATTTAGGTCTTGGCGGTTCCTTTTTTTTCGAAAAAGCACTTTTAATTGCTGGAAACACGAAAGAACCTTTGAAAAGGAATGTGTATCTTGCTAACGTCCCCACTGATAATGCTATTCGCCATGTAGTAAAAGAATTGTTTCATATGTTGTCTGTAATATAGACGTTCATACATGCACCCTAGTGACGACTAATAGACGTTATAAAACATTCAAGAAACTAGACGATCACAAAATGTTCAAACGCGTATATATATATATATATATATATATATATATATAATAGGACAACAAGAGTATGAAATGAAGACACAAAACTATATAAAGGTAGATATAGAATGGATCATTTATTGAATAATGGAATACAGGCAAAATTTGGGGATAGAAGGGACTCCTTATGCCAGGGTATTTCGAAGCATATTACTTCTCATCAGAAGAGTAGAGAAGGTGCTAGTTAGCATGGGGGAGATGCGGCGTCTAGCGTAAGGTTCATTAGGGATGAAAAAGATTAAGAGAAATTATAGAATGTTGGGGGAAGCTTTATTGAAGTCTAAATAAGGAGAAGCGTATTATATATAGTATGGTATATAAGAATATATATATTCTTTAGCATAGTATTGAGATTAAAACGTATATGTATTATGGTTAAATAGGGGGTGTATTGTTGCTGTGTGGTAATTTATTTTAACGGTTTGTGGGGTGTCTATTTTCTATGGAGTGGGTAATTTTGATTAATTTGGTGGGGGGAGGGTTATGTAGGTTGTAAAACTGAAAGGTAATATGCGGCAATATATTTATAAGTTTCTACTGTTATGATATAGGGCGTATGATCATAAGGGGGCGGTCGGAGATTAAGGTGGCAATGACTATGAGTGCGTATAACTTGATGTAAAAGGTTAAGTATACATATTGATGTTAAGTGGGGGAGTAAGGAAACCATAGCTACTTATGAGAGTGGTAAAAATATACGAAATAATAGTAGGGTAATTACAATAGTACGGAAGATAATAGTAATGAGAATTATAATAATAATAGTAATAATAAAGCTGAAAATAAATTAGATGTAAAATTGAATGTAAAAAAAAATTGATGTAAAATTGAATATTAAGAAAAATAAAATAAAATAAATAAAATAAAAATAAAGGCAAAATTAAAAGTAAACATCAAAATTAAACATTAAATATAATGTTACCAATAGTTGTGATAAAATTAAATTCAAAATTACTGTAAATAACAGTGGAGATGGAGATAATGATAGCGGTTATGGTAGCAATGCGGGGGTAATAATACTGATGTCATTTATAATGATGATTATAATAATAATAATAATGATGATAAAACAATAATAATAATAACAATAGTAATAGTGTTAAAAACAGTGCAGTAATAATAATGATAATAATAAAGGCAGTAGTAACAATACTTCTACAACTACCTCCAGCATCACCATCACTATTACCAATAATAATAATGTAAATACTGTTAATACTAATTATTAGGGGTGCGTAAAAGAAAGGGATACAGACAAGTGGGGAGTGTTTAGAATAGCAGGAAATGGGGTTGAGGAGTGAGGGGTAAGTGGACTCGTATAAAATAAAGTAGAATATAGAATATATATATATATATATATATATATATACATACACACATATACGCATACACATACATATATCAGTATTTAAAAAAATAGATGTATAATAAGTCGGGAAAGCGTAAGACTTCGGTGAACAAAAGGCCCTTGGGTTTAAATTAAAGGATTGCTTCACTAGGAACGGTAGTTTCAAGCGTCCACATTAAAACTTTAAATTTCTTGAAGTTCGATTATAAAGACCATTAAATTTATGTTTATATAGACAGGCCAGGCCTAGAAATTTGAGTACACACTTTCTCGTTTATGAACACGAAGTACAGGTCCATCGAATCGCCATCACTACTTTATGTAGTAGTTTCAATCTCCAAGAGATGCCAGAAGTATAGTTTATAGCAGTCCTTTAAATTTCCATATATATATATATATATATATATATATATATATATATATATATATATATATATATATCGACACGCCACAACGTTAAAGAGGCATCAGTTATATAGACCAGCTGTATAACATATATGCATATACGGTATAACTGGAAATGTTTTCTCAATCATTAAATCATTTCTCTCCGATAGGCTCATAAGAGTAGTGGTAGATGGACAAAAATCGGAGGCCTGCTATATAAATCCTGGGCCCAACTCTCTTCTATCAATGACCTCCCTAAACACATACTTAAATCATTCGTTGACATCTATGCTGATGACACGACCATCTATGGCAACACATCAAAGGCTGTAAATGATAAAGTTCTCTCTGATTCTCTCTCCTCTGATCTCGAGTGCGTTGTTCAGTGGGGGAAGACTTGGCTGGTTACTTTTAATGCATCCAAAACCAAACTCCTATCCTTACATCATCAACACTCTGATCCCCATCTGGCATCAATTGTGATGGATGGCTCTCGTCTGGGTGAGGCCCCGTGTTTTGACAAGCTTCTGGGTTTGACCTTTACTCCTGATCTGAAATGGAACACGTACATCAAGTCTGTTGCCAAGGTCGCTGGAAAGATGGTGGGATCCTTCTACCGCTCCAGAAGATATCTCACTACTGATGCAATTCTCTATCTATATAAAAGCCAAGTACGGCCAAGGATGGAATACTGTTGCCATATCTGGGCAGGAGCTGCTAAAAACAGCCTATCCTGCCTTGACAGAGTACAAAATAGACTTCGTGGCTTAGTGGGGGATGCACTTTTCTCTACCCTGCAACCTCTCTCCTACAGAAGAGACGTTGCGAGCCTATCCTTTTTTTATCGTTATTTCCATGGCAGGTGCTCGTCTGAACTCTAATTTCTGGTCTCCCCTCGCCAATCTTTCACGAAAAACACCCGTCTAGCTGAATCCACAGTGAAAAATTTCCCCCACTCTTTATCTGTGCCTAAATCAAAACGTGGATTTCATGAACAAAGCTTCTTTCTTAGAACTGCACGCCTGTGGAACTCTCTTCCGTCTGCCTGTTTCCCACCTGACTACAACTTAGATGTCTTCAAGTCCAATGTTAACAAATTCCTGATGAACCGCCCCCTTAAGTAAACTCTTCATCAAATCTCCACACTAACGTAATGTACTTGCAATAACCCTTATCCCTGAGTGGCTTCCGGGCCTTGATAAGTGGTGATCACTGTGTAAAAAAAAAAGCTAAACGATAAAACAACAATACTTATTCATGATGTAAGTGTAACTTATTACCCTGGACACATCTAAAATCAAGCGTTGTTTTCTTTTCGCTACTAGCGTTCGGATCCTCATTTTGCGGCAGTTGAAATGAATGGCTCTCTCTGCAAAGGAAGACTCATACCTGGTAGGATCATACGACTGACTTTCATTCCAACCTTAAAATAGGACATGTACATCAAATTTATTGCTAAGATTGTTAGGGAAATCGCTGTATCATTCTGCCGCCCAAGAAAACACCTGCCTGCTTATGCTATTTCCTACGTATAAGTATGAGTAAGATACGTCTTAATGTGGAGCATGGTCGTTATATCTGGGGAGGTACTGCTTAGTGCACTCGTCTAAAACACTATACAGATGTTATTTAAAAAAAAAAAAAACAATATTAAACATTTCTTTTTGTTATCGAAATATTTCTACTCACTAAACAATGGTCCCCTATCGCTACCCGGCATTTTCCGGAACCAACACTAGAACATATACATCTTTCATTAAAAAAAGAGGTAAACATAGAAAACAGCTAGTGTAACATGATATCTTTTCTTTTCTATGCCTTTTTTTCACAAATAAACAATGCTAGTCTTTCTCTACTCTATCGCTATTTCAATAGTATATGCTCGACTGGGCTTCATTCTCCATTTCCTCGTGAGAAACATTCTTTTTACAAACTACCGTCACGGCGAAGAACTTTACTTTTTTTCTCCGTGTATTTACATGAACAAAGTTTTTTTTTCTCGAATCTTCCTACTTGTGAAATACATTGCAGCTGGTATGTTTCTACACAGAATACAACATTATCGCATTCAAGTTTAATCTTGATAAATATTTGACGAGCCATCGCTTTATATAATCAAATAGGAAATTTTATAAGATAGTCAACAAAAGAAAAACACTAAAGAAGTAAATATACGGTAAATGAATGTTATTAAAGGCAAAATAAATTACTCTTCTACCTACCTGGATAAGTTTTTGTGCTTTCTTCTTTCAATCGTTCAGTTACTTTTAAAAAATAATGTTATCAAGTCTGTTGAGTTAGAACAGAAATAATGACGGGCCCATCACATCCATATCGACTCTCGATAATCGCTAAAAATCGAAAATTAAACAAAATTTTGAGCGATTATCCAGCGTCTGAATGGCTGTTACAAAACCGCCCTTATTTCGTTCGGATTTAACAGATTTAACATTACTTTTGGTTCAAAGTAAATAAACGCATTAAAATAAGTTAAAACATAAAAAAAATATCCAAGTCGGTAGAAGAGTAACTTAACTTGCCTTTGGTAACATTTATTTGTTGTATATTTAGATTTGTACTCCTTTTTTGTCTTGTTGCCTATTGTAAAACTCGTTCGCAATCCTCTCATAGTATAGTTCCGCATAAACTCATCGACACATGCACGAATCGCTTTTGCATTTGCTAAGACCTAACTTCTTAGGAAAAAAACATTGTCACTTACTTTGATCAACCAACATAGACGATAAAAATACGTCGGTAGAAAAAGTTTCCTTAGAGAAACAATTAATTTCCCCAGAGATAAAAGACCAACGGAACATTCTATTTTCTTAGACAATAAAAAAATGTCCGACGAGTTATTATCTCAAAATCCGAGCTCGATTCTGATCTGATCTTAGCTCCAAATTTGGGATTACTTTATACTTGTTATTTCATGAGATCTCGTGTTTGGGTGTGCATCTCTTTGAGAAATGGTTAAATTTTTTTTTACATGAAAGTCACCACTTATCAAGGCCCAGAAGCCACTCGGGGATAAGGGTAATTACGTGTACAGTAATAATTTGGATAGTATCGTAGTAATCCTTAGTATTGGAGATTTAATAAAGTATCTTACTTAAGGGGGCGTTTCATCAGGAATTTGTTTATGTTGGACTTGAAGACATCTAAGTTGTAGTCAGGTGGGAAACAGGCAGACGGAAGAGAGTTCCACTCGCGGGCACTTCTAAGAAAGAAGTTTTGTTCATGGAATCTACGTTTTGGTTTTGGCACAGTTAAAGAGTGGGGAAAATTTTTGACAGTGGTTTCAGCTATACGGGTGTTTATCGTGAAAGATCGGTGAGGGGGGACCAGAGATTGGAGCTCAGACGAGCACTTACCAAGAAAGTAACGATAAAACAAAGACAGGCTCGTTACGTCTCTTCTGTGAGAGAGAGGTTGCAGGGACGAGAAAAGGACATCCCCCACTAAGCCACGAAGTCTGTTTTGTACTCTGTCAAGGCAGGATAGGCTGTTTTTAGAAGCACCTGCCCAAATGTGGCAGCAGTACTCCATCCTTGAACGTACTTGACTTTTATATAGATAGAGAATTGCATCAGCATTGAGATATCTTCTGGAGTGGTAGAAGGATCCTATCATTTTTCCAACGACCTTGGCAATAGACTTGATGTACATGTTCCATTTCAGGTCAGGAGTAAAGGTCAAACCCAGAAGCTTATCAAAACATTGAGCCTCCCCTAGACGAGAGAAATCCATTTCAACTGATGTCAGGTGGGGATCAGAGTGTTTATGATGTAAAGATAGGAGCTTGGTTTTAGATGCATTAAAAGTAACCAGCCACCTGTTCCCCCACGATACCGGTCGCTCAAGATTAGAGGAGAGAGAATCAGAGAGAACTTTGTCATTTACGGCCTTTGATTCGTTGCCATAGATTGTCGTGTCATCAGCATAGATGTCAACGAATGATTTAAGTATGTGCTTTGGGAGATCATTGATGTAGATCAAGAAGAGAGTTGGGCCCAGGATGGACCTCTGAGGGACTCCAGCATTAATACTGTGGGCCTCTGATTTCTGCCCGTCAACAACTACTCATGAGCCTATCAGAGAGAAATGATTTAATAATTGAGAAAACATTTCCAGTTATACCGTAGCTGGAAATCTTGTGAAGTAGGCCCTTATGCCATACCTTCTCGAAGGCCTTTGATATGTCAAGAACAATTGCTCTAGAAAGGAAATCAATAAAAAAGTTACGGTGTTTTAAGAGTTTGTGTGTTCGTACGCAAATAGAAACATATAACTGGTTGACAGAAAAAAAGAAATACATAAACAGACTGCATATTATCAATGCATTAGGGTTTACGATGTTAACACACGACATAATTTCTCACGTAAGTCGAACAAACATTTTTTTTGAAAACAGAATACGTGTTTAATAAATTTTAATAAACTAACATAATGTAATAGCGAAAGATAAACATTACATTATTTTAAACTAAGTGTGTGTGTTTTGATACTCCGCGATGGATAACGCGTATTCAGTATTGGTTTAAAACGAATGATCGTTTTTTAAAAGAACATGAATGCTAATAAAAAAACATGATTGCGAATAAAAAAACAGGCTAATTTTTACTTTTTTATATAAACTTTTATTTATTTAAAAATCAAGAAATCAAATCAAGCCACGTGCTCAGCTTGATTGGAAGATTAAAAAAAAACTATTGAAGCCAACACGGGTTCTACTTTTCTAGTGACACAATGCTACGAGAAAGGAAAATGAAAAAGAAAAAAAACTGTTTCTTTATCTGAACATGGCTTTATATCTTAACTATATAACTATGTTGATTTTAAGGTTTTAGATATATACATGTTTATTAAAATAATTGAGCGTTGTATAGGCTTCTTAAATTTACAAATTCCAATTCAAATATACATAACGCCACATCGAAGAAAACAATATCGAAAATTTGTTTTTCCAGAAACTGTAGTTTTTGATCTTCATATTCATATACTACGTCACATATTATTCCACAAAATTTTGCAAATATTTTATTTTGTACTAGCTATAAAGCTATAGAAGCTAGAAAATGATGGAAACGTGCTTTGCCAGACGTCTCGATCAAGTTGTACTTGTAAAACCCATAACTATACAAATGTTGTCAGAAGCATATTTCGCCGTTTCCAATAACGAAAACATATACATAGGTTTGACCACTACAACTCTATCGGGGCGTTTCACTATAACTTTCTTTGCGATACGAGTTCAATAGCATTACACATAACATAGCGTTACACATAATATGCAAACTTTCCAGTCAGTCTCTAAATTCGCGTTGATAACAACACAAATATTAGACTATCACACGACAAATTAAAATTGCAAATACTCGAAGACTTTAAAAAAGAAAACGGCAGCCATTCATTTTTAATCTAGCAGAAAACATTTCAAAATGCTTATAATATTAAGCCATATTGATACTACTATTAATCCCAACGTTTCAACAAAAATATTTCAAAGCTCAGCGGTCTTTGTTCAGTACTCACCTTTGGACAATGATTTCTGAGTGAATCGAGAGTAATCAAGAGTAATAGAGTCTACAACTATAGTAAATTTGTTTGTCAGTTCAAGCCCGAAATTAGGACACTTATAAGGTAATTCTAGAGGATCAGACGGAAAATGAACAGACATCTTTTTACTGTATTAGTAGATAAGAAAGGTTTTATTGAAAGGAATGCCTTCCAAATACACACCATGTTGCAGGTGATCAATATACGAGCGCTTGCTAATACAGGCATAGTCTTTTGAAATAGACAGATAACAATAAATCAGGATTATATAAACAACTCAAACACCGATGCGCAAAAGTTTTCACAGAAAAAAAACAACAGCAACAACAAAACAGACTTCATTACTTCTAAAAGAATTACAGGAAGTTAGATACAGATTCTCCCAAATCACCAGCAAAATGATTTCTAACATAAACTAAACACGCAGAAAAACTCAACAACTTCTAAAAAAAACTATTTATTGCTTTCAAGTAATGAAGATAAATACATTCATCTTGCCGCACTCGAGTTAACTCAACCTTCAGGAAATATTTTAAACTAGAACTTAATCCATGTCTACAACAACTTTTACAAACAATTTCGACCAACACACACACACATACACATACACACACACACAAACATATATATATATATATATATATATATATATATATATATATATATGTATATATATATACAACACGGTTACTATTTTGTATTTTGAAATGCTTTAATCTTTTAATATATATTGGACTATTATTCCTCATTTTTATCTTTTTTTGCTTGTTTTTCATCTTTTACGTCTTGTTCATATTCTTCTTCGTAAACTCCATCCCTTCTTTCTCACCCTCATTGTCTTATTCTTCTTAACTCTTTCTTCTTCTTTTTCCTTTTTACTCTCTCTGATTTCATTGATATTATTATTCACTTTGTTTTTTTGTTTACTTTTATTCTCCGCTTTTTCTTAATTTGCTTCCTCTGTTTTCTCTTCTCATTCTTTTTCCTTTCCCGTTCATACCTTACGCTCGCCCCCTCCTCTTCTTCTTCTTCTTCTTTGTATTTTTATCATTCATCTTCTTTTTTTTTGCATTCAAATCTTTTTATCATTCTTTTCACCGACTTTCTATTTCTCATTCTTCTTTTCCTTCTTCTAAAAACCAATATAAAACATAAAGAAAACATTGTATTATTTTGTGGAATATGTATAAAACATTTACTCATCCACCCGTCGTCACCGTCACTGTATGTAATTCCTCCCTGGAATTATCCTCTCCTCCCTCCTCCTTTGCTTACCCCCCTCTTACTCGTCTCACGATGTCTACAGTGTTACTTGCTGCTTTGCTTGACCTTTACCGGCCAATCACCGAAAAAAAAGCAGACTCACATCCCCTTTAGCTTCCTATGTCCTAGCACCTTCCACCCGGACTATACGCCCCCCCCCTTTATTTTCGGGGGAGTCGGGTAGTGGATGGGAAAAGAGGGACGGATGGGAAAAGAAAAGCCGGGAAGGATTTTATATCAAACTTCAACAAACAACTAATGGCAAAAAATAGAAAAATCATCGACGCTATTTGTTACATGCAATCGTCCTTCTGTAGGTTTTAGGTTTTTTTTTATCAACAACAAAACTATTTAAATCGTTTTTTTTTCTCTCGTTTGGGTGTGTTTGTAGAAGTCTGCATCCATTCACACACGCATACACATAAATAACCAATATCCATCTGTATCTAATCACAAGTTTCCTATCATACAAACACACACATACACACACATATGCGTTTTTTTAATCGTATACACACGCATATAATAGGTAAAATAAACAGTTCTGTATTATTTGAATAGCCGATTAGAAAATAGATTTAAAGGGAGACAACTTAACATTTTAGTGAACTTATAAAAATAAACGTAAAGTTAATGCGTTTTAAAATGCTTATGTATTGGCATACAGATCTGAAGAGAACGTGAATACTTACTAGACACTGTCCCTGGTATGAGTATCTTTTTCACTAAATGTAAACACTGACTAAATACTCACTGTAACGTGTAACTGACTAAATCAGTATTTGCAACCCAATTTAGATCTCTGTTAAAGCTCGACTGAACACATCGAATGAATAACTGCAACACTAAAGCAAAATACAACAGATACATTGAAAGCAAGAAAGTATATATAATATTTATATAGAATCCATTGGTATAGTCATGGGGAAACCGTCCCTGGAGAAGGTTTCGGCTGGGTGATCGTCGACTCTCGATCTCGCGTCTCTCTGAGTCTCTCGCTATCTCTCCTGGGGTCTCTTCCGTCTTTATGGTACCAACCATATTTATATAGTTAACACTCCACCTATGCTAATTATGAAGATCCTACTACAGTAATCTCTTAGGTATGGGTTATAAGATGAATAGTGCATCTTTTTCAAGTGATGTTTCCTATAGTAACAACACCAAGCTAGATACTCTGCCAGACTAGATGTGTATTCTTAGCCTGGAATTTAGTTAGACCAGGTGAACGCAGGAAATATATACTATAACATATTTAATTTGTCAATTAGGGGAGAAAAAATAATAATCACAACGTCTTTACTAACTTAGCATTTGAGACGTAAAGAGATTTAATGGAATATTCGAATATCCATGTATTGCATATAGCGATCAAATCATCCCCTCAGAATTTTTTTTTAGAATTTCCAATATAGTAACATGAAAAAAAAATCTGAAGAACATAGAGAAGGACGTCAGCACTTGTCAAAAGAATAAGGAAAAAATTAAGAACGAGAATAGTTTTAAGCACAGTGCTCGACTATTTAATAATATATAGAAATAGCAGTAGAAAAGCGTCCTGAAAGAAAAAAAGCTGGAGGGTTATCGGAGGCGTTTTTTGAAACTGACTGTTGAATGAAGAGACCAAACTAGAAAAATACCAGAGATAATAGCAAGTATGATAAAACAAAAGCTGACTATAACACGATCAGCCGGACACTGAGGTGTGACCGGCTCCACATGATATAGTAAAATATATATCTTAAAAGTGGTCTCGGGAAGATATGAAGATGGCCGTCATATAAGAAGAAAAGCACACCTGAGAGGTTGGATCTGCTGTGTGGCTCCTTCTCTTAAGACGATTTCTTCACCTCGGTGACGTTCTGACTGGAATTTTCTTTCTTCCTCCTCCGGGCCGCTTCGTTGTTTCAATGAAGGAATTTATGAGGGTCTTTATGGCAGATACAAGAAAGACGACACGCGACACAATTGTAATATATATGGAAAATAACTAACTATTTTATTTTGCATTATATATTACAAAAAACTTTTACAATTTAAAACTGGACAATATGCTTTTCAAAGCTAACTAATCTACCTTAACTAGTTTTGAGGGAGGGGGTGCTCCCCCTCCTCGTTTACGGAGAGACAAAAATTATGGTGCTCACATCATGACGGCCTGAACAGAAAGAGGGAGCGCTCTAGGAAAGGGAATTATGGAAAGGCGTTTCTTTGTATCTCTACACACATGGCCAAATAACCAATCGGCCATGCTGCGGAGGGTGTTAGAAACAGTGACACTGAGAAATAGTGCCACAGACTGTTCCAGAAGTAAAAAAAAACCTGGCATAGACAACATATCCAATTTTTTGATTAAGCAACTAACAACACTTTATAGTCCTGATTGCAGTTGCTTCAATAAAATATTAATGGATGAAGAGGCAACATAATCTTGGAGTTAAAAGATAATACAACCCTCATATTCAAAACGAGTTAAACAGAACGCTCTAGTAAGTGCAAACAAACCTGCTGTCACACTACGACCTAAAGTTTTTCACTGGCGTTGTTGCAAACACCATCTATCAACACCTCTCTTCTGGAGCATACCTTGAAACAGAAGAATAATGGTGCAGAGGGAAATATTTAAGGCACCAAGGACAAGTTTTTGACTAATAAGGCCGTCCTTGTGGACTGTAGGAAGAGTCTGAGGAACCTGTTTATATATAGTCATCATCTCCTTTTTGGTTGATTACCAAAAGGCATATGGTAGTGTGCTACTGTGCTAGCTTGGTTTATATAAGTTCGATCCAGTAATCAGGGAGATCATAACTGTATATATAAACATGTGTCAAACACAATATTATTAAACCACAACAACGGACCTATAAAATTCCCTGATGGCAAGATCAGAAGATGGATCTTTATAAGGGGATTGCCTATCTTCTTTACTTTTCTGTCTGGTGATAGATAAATTAAGAAAGCTACTCAATAAAAACCCAGGGCCACCAACAAGATCCGAACAAAAATATTAAATCCCTGCTCTTCATAGATTACCTTAAGCTGTATGCCAACTCAAATGGTGATGCAAGTCGACTCTTGCAGGTTTTACATAACTTCTAAAATATGGGAATGAAGTTTGGTTTAACAAGTGCTCCATCAGAACTGAAAAAAAAAGGTTTATACGGAAAACATATAGCTTGATGAATGTATTGATATCAAGAATCTAGAAGATAAGGAAAATACAAATAACTTGGTAAAGAAGAAAACGGTTCGATTCAGCATTCCAATATGAGAGAAGCGATTGGCCATCAAAATATACGCCGCGTAAAGCAAATACAAAATAACTGTTATTAACCAACTAGCCAGGCGTGTGATGATATAGAGCTTTGGAATTGTTGACTGGTCACAAAAAGACACTAGACACTAAATCGAAGCGAATGTTAACACTGTACAGAAACACGGTATGCAAAGGCTATATCTGCCCAGATTAGCCGAAAGTATAGGTCTCTCAGAGATTGATCATCAGCATCGTGTTACTATCGTGAACATCGAGCAATATCTGATGAGTTCCCAAAATCCACACCGCAAAATGGTACGTCGACATCAAACAGAGCCATCAAAACAACCTCAATCACAAAATTAGGCGCATATTTTGGATAAGCTGTCTTACAAATGAGACAGAATTAGAAAATAAGTCTGCTACAGAAATAGTCCAAAAGAGTCGCCAAAATGCACTATGACTTCCATTAAAAAAACTGGAAGAATGTCCCAACCAAGCCGTTCCAAGTATTTCCTGGGTAAATTCACTTAGGATAATACAGATAAAGAGGGCTCTATAGATTGGCTAAAAAGGCTCGCTTCACTATGATCAGGAGAGGATTATAATGGCTGCACATGAGTAGGGCTTGATGACTTTTTTTTTTTTAAAGATGTGTAGTTTTAGCAATAAAAACAAGTGCAGGTTCTGCCACACAGAAGTAGAGAGTGCGAGGCACTTGACATCCAGCTGTAAGATTCTGTTGGGTGGGGGCGACTACAATATGATGCGAAAATAAATTGTGTGTAAATATTTCCACTGGACGATCTGTACAAAATTGAATATCAAATGTAGCAGCAAGTCCTGGGATCACCTATAATATTAATTTCATCTGTCTGTTTAAATGTATGCATTTATGTATGTATGTATGTATGTATGTATGTATGCCCGCCTAAAACTTTCGACAGAGACGACGGATTTTCACGGGTTCGGTATCATTTTAGAGCTCGACCCTTCGGACGACAAATATACAAAATTGTCCAAAACATTAATTTCTCAACTGAGCACTTTCCTACATCCCTCTTTTCGATTGTCTAGCTTTAACTTAAACCTACGTCATTTCCGTAACGTTATTATTTTTTTTTCACGTTCTTTTCCTCCTTCGCGGCACGGGTTCGAGCTTGCCTGCCTGCCTACTACCACTTTTTTTTTACTCAACACACACCTCCAAACACCCGGGAAACGCCGAGCACTCAGGCTAGTATACTAGAAAAAACAGTTCACAACAAGTCATACACCATTCACGATGACTATGCAATTCTTACAGCGACATACCTTGAAAACGAAGCTATTAAATTTAACATATGGGACAAGGTGGAGAAAGAAGCAACCTTAATAGAAGTTTATGTCCCCAATGATGCAGAGTTAAACAGAGCAATGAGAGAAAATATAACAAAATCTGAAGTTCGTATGTTCGACATAAAAAGAAACTGGAATCTTAGGAAGATCTTTATCATTTCAGTAATTATAGGAGCAGATGGAATTATGTAAAAGAATTCTCAAAAGTACCTGACAAATATACCTGGTTAACAAAGTGCAAGAGAGATTCAAACAATTGAAGGCCAGAATCTAAAAATATCTCTCGGTTGAAATATAGGAAATCCGTTCTGTTACATTGCTTGCATATCCTGTTTAATGTTTGTGCAAAATTAAAAAAAAAAAAAATCCAAGGCATAGTTATTAAGACAAGTGCGGACAGACGAACGGACGAACAAACAAAGGTGAATTTACAGGCCACCCTCTTGTTGGGGGACCAAAAATACACTCAGATCTAAATTAATATTTTTTATTAGAAACATATTAACTACACAGCTATAGGAACGTAAAGCCTAGCCTCTGAAAATCAACCAATTAAACGCATTTGATTCCAAGTGTTTGAGCACAATTTTATGGATCAAATAAAGCGATCGAACTACAAACCAAGAAGTCAGAGACTACACCAACCAAAAGCTAGCATTGTCAATAATTGGCAAACGACGTTTAGACTGGCTCGGACATACTTAAACATTTGACTCAGAGAGAATTGCCAGGAAAGTGCTCTAGTGAGGAAAAAGCAAGCGAGGAAGATCAAACATGAAGTGGAAGCCGACAACAAAGAGATTTTTTATTGTATCAGGAAGAAACTAAAGAGACACTGAGGACTTGGCTTCAGATTATCCACTAGATTCGAGGAATTTTTATCCTGGAATCCGGTGGAACCAAGAAGCCATAAGAAATATATACAATACAGTTAACTAGTCAGTTAGTGAGAGGATAAATAATGTTAATAACTTCTGTTCTAAATCAACGTTTGAGAGGTAAAATAAAACTTTAATGGAATACTTGAATATGTATGAGTATATAACATATAGCGATTAAACGTAAGCACCAAGAAAAGACTCGTTTGTTTTTTAAAACCTTGTAGGAAGTAAAATTAAACAATAGAATTATCTTAAACGTTTACTTTTTCACGTAACATTGGACATGGATCTTATAGAGACTTTGCATATAATTTGCAAGATGTCTTTGCTCTATTTGGGTTCTTCAAAATATAATTCGCATCTTAAATGTAATCTCCACAATGTTTCGATGGATATGATGGTTGACTAAACGAAAACAACCTACTCTGTATATTTAAACAGTTTTCGGTTCGACACAGCGTATATGTTTCTTGAAATCTTGAATAAAGATAAATCTGAGAATATCCAGATCATATCGGAATTCTTCGATTATAAAATGTAAGCTATGAACTTCGTCAGGAAGCAGTTTCCGCACATTAGAAGCAATAAATAACGAAGCCTAACACATCAGTTTTTTCGCCAGAACTCGAAAACGGAAAGCTATCACCAGAGTATGCCCGTCGAACCACTACACCATTGCAATCTGCATACTAAACAGCCCTATAAAAAATATAATCTTAGTAACGTGAAACTAAATAGTAATAAGAACCTGAACTAAACCCATTTGATTTGAAAGAAAAAACGTATGGATGTTAAATGAGTTCAAAGGTTAGGGTTATGAAAAAAAAAAGAAGCTTGACGGGACAAGAAACTTAATTCTTTAAATACCTGGATTCTGTAATATATTTATGTCACTCCCAAAAGACCAGAAGCGCGTCTGCTATTTCTGATAATGGTACTAATTTCCTTTCTCCGCCCTCGACGGATAATATGGTCGCTGTCATGCTCGGCGGTTCGGTAATTGACCGTCGGTTTGTGTTCAACGGGATGCTTTAAGGTATTTAGCAGACAGCGAACTATCAATCATAGAGAAGAAAATCTTGTGTAAAACTTCCAGCATGATTTGTACAGAGTTTAGTGACTCGCTGACAATGTTAGAGAGATAGATAGATAGAGAGAGGGAGAGAAAGATAGAGAGAGAGAGAGAGAGAGAGAGAGAGAGAGTGGTGAAGGGATAATGTGTAGAGTGTGGTTGGCTTACAAAATGTATAGTTGTTAGATTACTGAGCAGTTGACAAGAGCGATCGATCATCATTAGGTCTTCTACTTGCCGTATTTCGATTTCAGGTCTCGGATTTTTTCCGGATTATTTAGAAGTGATAACTAAGTGGAGTGAACCTTGGGTATTTAGATGATAGAAAAATGTACAAAGATAGCAAGACACACACGCACACATAAACACACACACACACATATATATATATATATATATATATATATATATATATATATGCGTGTGTGTGTGTGTTTGTGTGTGTGTTTGCGTGTGAGTGTGTATGTCGTGGTCTTGATGTCTTTTTTATTTTTTGGAAAGAAGGAGAAATGGGGCGAGGATTGTCAGTTGTGATGATTTCCTAGTTTGTCAAAGGCGCGATATCTGGACAGATGGAGGGAAGCTAAAAAAAAAAAAAAAAAAACAAAAACAAAAACAAAAAACAAAACAAAACAAAAAACAAACAAACAAAAAGACAAGAAATAAAAAAGCACAAGATAGAGAGATGTTCGGTTGTAATGATGTGGAAGTGAAGAGCTTATGTCGCGGGCAAAAACTGACATGGCTGACAGAAAGTAAAAGTGAATGATGAGACACACACACAAACTCTCTCTCTCTCTCTCTCACACACACAAACACACGCACACACACACACACACACACATATATATATATATATATATATATATATATATATATATATATATATATACTAGCAAAACTACCCGTCGTTGACTGGGTTCAAAAACAGCCTACAGAAAATGGACTCTGATTTATGAAAGTATGATAGGTTATGAAAAGGAAGGGTTGTAAAGAGATAGCTTCGAATTTCGGGGTATCAAAACCAAAGCAAAATATGATGAAAGTAAAAATAAAATAGATAAACCCCATAATTTATTATACCAGACCTGTTCACACTGAAACACTTATCACAATATTCTGTGGATTTATATTAAAAAAACCTTGTTAAACTTTGTGACATATTTCCATTCTATGGAGGTCAGGTGCGAACGAATAGCCCATAATTTTATTATACCATATTTCTTCAAACTGAAACATAATTATCAAAGTATACTTACGCAAATAGATATGAAAAGTCTTTATTAAAGTTTCTGCCTATTTCCATTCTATGGAGGCCAGACGCGAACGCAGACCCTACAATTTTATTATACTGTCCCTATTTAAGTGAAAACACACTTATCAAAGTATTATTATGTGCATCTATATCAAAAACACTTGTAAACGTTTTTTTTTATTTTTAAGTTTTTTATTTCCATACTTTGTGGACCAGACGCGAACGCAGACCCCACAATTTTAATGAACAACCGTTGTGCCAGATCAAACATACCCATTCCTGTGTCTCGATAATCGTTATCATTATATGCAATCAGTTTTTTTTTTAAATAGTCAACCATATAGGAGCCTATTCGTGACCAGACACACACACACACACACACACAAATATTCAGCTTTATATTATATATATATATATATATATATATATATATATATATATATATATATATATATATTACACTGCGTGTCAAATTATTAATAAGATAACATTTTTTACCAGTTTCAGAAACTTACCGGTAGTTTTGTATGAAAAGCTTGTGAAACTTTAGCAATGCTGAGCTGATCATACTCTGAAATTTTCGCATTGTTCCGCGCAATGTGAACAACTTGCCATCGTAGTTGCTGAATCCACGTTATTTGGGGTGTGTTAAATTATTAACAAGGCATTTTGTTTTGTCAATAAAATGCGTCCCTAAAGGTTGTTTGTAGTAGTTCTGAAAAGAGTACTATTACAGAACAAGCAGCAAAAGGTAAAACTACCCTCGAAATATCGAAAATGATAGGAAGGTACCATCAAACTTGGAAGAACTTTGTCAAAGACCGTACAAATGTGCGTAAGAGAGCTGATAAAGGAAAATTTAGAGTTGTTTTACGCCATTCTCTATTCCAAATTAAACGTGAAGTTGTTAAGAACCTGGGCAGACAAGTCGAGAAGTCTTTGACCAAGCTGGATTGAAGAATGTCTCAAAAAGTACTCGATGTCGCCTTCTGAAAGAAGTGTCAAAGTCTCTTAAGCCTGTGACAAAGCCTCCATTACAACAATGTCACATATACAACCGATTGAAATGGTCAGAGGACAACATGAAAACGGATTTTTCCAAAGTTTTGTTCACGGATGAAGTGCGTGTCACTTGTTATGGCCCAGGTGGCTTGAGCAAGGGATGGGTCCTAGATGGACGACATCGTCATCAGTGTTTAAGGCGCCAACAAAGTAGTGGTAGGAGAATGATTTGGGCTGGGATTATCGGAGGTACATTAGTTGGCCCATGGTGAGTCCCAGAAGGCGGAAAAATGACGTCAAATGCTTACATAGCTTTTCTGAAGAAACACTTTGAACCATGGCTGAAGAAGCAAAGTATACTTACGCAGATAGATATGAAAAGTCTTTATTAATGTTTGTGACTATTTCCATTCTATAGAGGCCAGGCGCGAACGCAGTCCCTACAATTATATTATACCATCCCTATTTAAGTTAAAACACACTTATCAAAGTATTATTATGTACATCTATATAAAAAAAAACACTTGTAAACGTTGTTTTAAATTTTTTATTTCCATACTTTGTGGGCCAGGCGCGTACGCAGACCGCACAATTTTAATGAATCATCATTATGCCAGATCAAAATACCCATTCCTGTGTCTCGATAATCTTCCATCATTATATGTGATCAGTTTCCTATAATAGTCAACCATATAGGAGCCTATTCGTGACCAGACACACACACAGACGTTCAGCTTTATATTATAGATTTATATATCTATAAATATAAAAGCGAAAATGTTTGTGTGTGTGTGCATTTTCGTGTATGTCCAAGAAAGGATTTTTTCCGAGAAACGATCGGTCGCCCCACAACTTCTTAAAACTTTTTGTATCGCACCTAAATGATAATATCTACGAGTTAACAACCGGGGTCGCCTGTCTATTTAATTTGCCCGATTTTGAAAAAGATAAATATTCAAAAATTTTCGATTGCCGCATGTCGTATAAAAAAGAAGTGAACAGACTCGAGGTAAATAAAACACTATCCCGCACTCAAATTGAAGTCATTAACTCGTCAAAAACGGACACCTGCCGTTAAATGTCGTACATTTTTTCACACTTTATTATTTTTCAACTGCGCGCCAAGGCTTCGTTTTTTTTAAACAAACACCCAGGACACTCGGCCAACGATTTTTCTTTTCATTTATCCAAAAACACACACACAGCTCCAAACACCCGGGAAACGCCGGGTACCCCCCGCTAGTATATATATAAAGACAAATAGATTTCTGCAAAAATGATAAAAATATGTAATTTATTAGTTCAGCAAAAGTGAAAAAAACCAACGATATGATAAACAGAATTCCTTAACCTATGGAGTTAAAAAAAAAAAGAAGTTAGGTCTTTCTCTTTTGAGGAAATAACCAGCAATACGGAAGCATAGAATTGTTAGTTAGCATGAAATTGAAATCTCTGAAAAATGCAGTGTTCGAAAAAATGGTTTAGAATTGTAAAAAACATAATCAATATATTGAAAATAAGATCCATTATATACAGTGAAATGGCAAGCTTTGAACAATGAATTTCCCTATAAATAAAATACACGTTTAAATTTGTAATATTGACGTCACTAACTTTCACTGTAACTTTGTTCTTTTTCAGTAGATATTTAAAACCTATACAATGTTCTGAGCCGTCTTTTTGTGGTCACAATTTTGGTCCACATCACAGTTAGATATAATTCAACTATAAAACACGTGATGTGAAGAGCCAATTGTTTATTTTGACATTAGGAAATATTACTACTTCTAGTAATATTGCTAAACTCTTAGCTGAAGACGAAAAGAGAACAACGGGAATGGTATGCTTGGACATGTCTTACATACCGTGAAGTGCGTGAATAACGGACATGTTCTTTGTTGAGTGTGTTAATCATCAGCCGGTCCGAAGAAAAATAGTGAATGCCCGGTGTGCATATGTGTTTTTTTTTTATATCATAGATTGTCGTGCCATCTTCCACAACGGAAGTGGAGTTTATTTGCATGCTAAATGAACCTTGATGGATGGGTCTCGTAAAAGTATTTTTATTTATCCGTTATAAAAATAACTATTGGAAAAGTAATAAGAAATGAAACTCTTAAGAATCCAACAAGTGTTAACTATGACGAAATGTAAGCGTTGAAATTAATTAAACTGATGATTATTAAATGCCCGGAAAATAGTTGGAAAGATCAGAGAGGAATGGGTTGGAAATTATCGACTTTAAATTTGTTCATACAGAGGAATATGGTAGCCAATACAGAATTCTAGCTGGTGACATTTTGAGAGTAGGAAATTTTGTAGCAATTAAAAAGTTCTTGCGTCGCCATTGCTTAATTCATATCATAAATACTTATCTATACCTATACGTGGTTAATTTTGAGAAAATGTATTGATAAATATGATAGATCTCTAAATAAATTAATGCGAAAATTGCGCCCAATGATGTAAACAAAGAATATAAGATAATAGTTTCAAATATTGTTTATATAAGAACTTATTAAAAGATATGCGTATGTTTAACTTGCATATTTATTTCTCAAGCAGTTTCTTAAATTATTATTCTGGGTTGTTCGTTCTTAATTTCTGTAGACCTGATTTTTCATAGATATGCAATAGACTTGTCGATATTATTCATTAATAAAAACGATTTAATAAAAATATAATAAAAAAAGTATAGCCTTTGAAAAGCTTTGTTGAAGTGTCCATTAATTTTCAAGGGTAGAAATTTAATTAGTTTTTTTTACTTATATTCAAACTAGACAAGGCACACCACCAATGAGACACAGACAGCTTCTGTGAATTAGGGACAAAACTTATATGGTGATGGCTGGAAGTGATGCGAGGAAATATTTTTTCACAGTACATTTAAATTGCTGAATGTCGGTACAGTCGAGAAACAGGGATTCGCGAGGGAATTCCAAAGGCAGACAGTTCGAGGTAATGAACTAATAAAGTTGAAAGGCTTTCGGCATCTGGATGCATCTGTAGTAAAAGAAGGTAAGATATTATTGGTGGTATTAATACCTACAGTGTACAATGCAATAAAATCATTGGAGCACATTCTGTGAAGCACGTCGATCTTTTACATAGACCCAATAGTTCAGTAGTTCGACTTAATAGATAGTGTTTAACCTATTAGATTAGAGGCTCTTTATTTAACCCGTTATATCATTGTGCAAATAGGCTACAACTAGAATAATTACTGTCCGGAGCGCGGGTAGTTTTTGCTAGTATGTAACAATGATGATTTGGGACCATTAAAGAGCCCAGAAGAACAAACCAGTTTCCCCGAAAAATCTGGCTGTCTTAGTTTTCGTCTTCCATGGTCATCGTGACATCTAAACACAAATTAGTGAAACACTAATCAATTGACTAAACACGATTTCAAAACAATAACAGAATAACAGAATGATAAACAAACGGAATAACAATGATTGATAATCACACGCGCCTTCCGTTTGCAAGAAAAGAAAACAGTTAAAACAACTTCCATTTTGTAGTCGAAAGATGCCACACATGTAGTCAAAATCACTGAACATAGCGAGAAAAGAACCTGACAGTACAGTAATAATTAGATTACCCAAGAGTAGTCATATATATATATATATATATATATATATATATATATATATATATATATATATAGCTTAGTGAGTTGGAAGAAAAGAGTGAGCTCAATTCTATAAGAGGAGACTTACCGGGACAATATAAAGCTCAACAACTCTTCTGATGAAATGCATTTGCCTCGAAATGCCTTGTTACAAAGAGTCCCTTCTATCCCCCAATTAATTGTTTGTATTCCCTTATTGAATAAATGAACAAATAGTTTTTGTGACTTCATTTCCAATTCGTATTGTTCTCCTATATATATATATATATATATATATATATATATATATATATATATATATATATATATATATATATATATATATATATACAGGGTGCCCGACTTAAAAGTAGCCCAGAAAAAATCTAGTAGAGAGGAGAAACATTATTTTATTGTTTAAATTACCTGTAACGTTATAAAAGACGCCGGAAGTTCTTTCCGTTGACATGTATGCATTTCTGGGTACGTTTAACAATATTTGCAGATACTGACTGTAGATCTCCTCTGGGTATTCTCCTGATAACGTTGGTAGTGTTCTACTTTAGTTGGTCAAGATTGTGAGGATTATTTTCATAAACGTTTTGCTTTAAAGTCCCACAAAGATAAAAATTACATGATGACAAGTCCGGGGAACGTGGTGGCCATTATCCTTTTCTTATTGAACTCTCTTCCGTAAACATGTCTTGAACTCGTGTCAGCAATCTATGAGACGTGTGGCATGTAGCGCCATCTTGTTGGAAAAAGAACTGCATTTTATCTTGTGGTGTCACTTCGTCGTTAAGAGAAAGATTAGAGATATTGGGATACTTGTAAGTTGGCCTCTCTCTCTCTCGCTCTTTCTCGCGCTCTCTCTCTCTCTCTCTCTATATATATATATATATATATATATATATATATGTGTGTGTGTGTGTATGTGTGTGTAAATTGTAGGTTTCATATTTAACATTTTTGAGATAAAATAATGTAAAAAGTTCTATACTAAGTCTACTTAGTAATTAATTGTCTCCCAGCATATGTGCATATTCTTATGCCGATGCCGAGAACTGAAGCTAGTGCCACCAGACTTAACATTGAAACTACCATTCATCTCTAGACGAACACAAAGTATCGCAAAACGAGTAGGGCATGAGCTCGTACGAGACAGAATCCACAACAGTTGGTGGAAGAAACATCAATTACAAACCTAAATTTTAAATGATCTCGTCCCCCTCCTGAGGAGTATATCTCGAACTGATAACAAAAACTGCATTCAATAATACGTTGATTTATCCTATAAAAACGAATTTAAGGAGGTTAAATCTGCCCAAATAAAGAAATTGGAAAATCTAAGAGATAAGGACGTAATACTCCAGGCTCATCATTCACCAATAAGAGCCATTGTCAACAAAAGTAAACGTCAACTAAATCCTTCTGAGGAATCAGTTCTAAACAAAGGTCTCAACTTTGCCACTACTAGAAGCAAATTCTATACTTAGAGACGTTCGCTCCAATAAAGGAGGCAGCCTTTAATGAACCTTAAACACAAGGAGATGAATTAAGGTGGAATATGAGACAAGCACTTGAGAATTTAAACCGAATCTCTCAAAGGAAGAAGTATTGGCTATCAAGTCCCTGCGTGTTGACAGTAATATCACAATACTACCAGTAGACAAAGACAATACCATAGTGGTAATGGATAGAGTATTATACTCCAAGAAACTGTTACATTTAATACAATCTGGTGGCTACTGTAAATAAAAAAGAATCCGATCTGAAAACGGAAAGGAAGCTGTCACATATCCTCAATAAGGACAAGGATCTAATACAATCTACAAAATACAGGCGGCCAGTACATTATTACAGCAAGCTACCACACATATACGGCCTCCCAAAGATTCATAAAGACGATATTCAACTAAGGCTCATTGCCAGCGCCCAAGATTCAGCATGTCATCCATTGAGCCGATTCCTGGTAGATATAATGACCTCAATCAAAGCCAACTGTACATAAACGTCAAATCCAACCATCCATATAATGTAAAAAAAGGAATCGTTCGTTGCCTACAGCAACAAGCAAAAGCAACATGCAATAACAGCAATGCATATCAAGAGAGGATGGACAGTTTAAAAGAAACCCTCCCCCGGAACAACTATCCAGAGAGCATGACATCAGTTTGAAGAAATCTGGACAAGATACAAAAAGACACAACTCAGAAACTCAGTTTTTATACCATACATGAAGAGTTTTCCTGAAAAACTCCAATGAATATGTAATCCATATGACATAAATATAGTATGTAGAAGCGATTAAACTCTCTGGAAACAGCTTGTGAGAGTCAACCACCCTAGAGAAAAAATCATTATTAAGAACTGTATATATAGGATCCCATGTAAATATGAAAAACTATACACATGTGAGACATGTCGCACACTAAATGTACGGGTAGAAGAACACCAAAAGCCGTAATACGTTGGAAGTTTGAAAAATCGAATATAGCCGAAAGGAAAAAGGGAACCATCTACCATTATGGAATGAAGTAAAAATTATAGACAGAGAAGTACGGTGGAGATTAAGATGACTCAAAGAAGCAGCATAGATGCTGGGAGACAACCAATTACTAAGGAGACCTAGTATAAAATTTAATACGACATATGAACCGTTAATTATAAATAATAAATAATATATGAGTAAAACTATATATATATATATATATATATATATATATATATATATATATATATATAATGTGACTAATAAAATTTACTATGTTGTAAATCATTCTAAAGAAAATTTGTCATGTAGGTCCCAAAATTTGGTCTACCTGTTGTCCTGTAAAAACTGTAATTTACAATACGTAGGAGAAACTGTAATGCCTCTAAATAAACGCATGAATTTGCATAGGACTAGTACTAAGGGATGTATTCATGTTGTTAAACATTTTAAAGAAACCTGTAGTCAGTCGTCTTTTTCCGTGCAAATAATTGAAAAATTTAAATGTAATGGATATAATAGTCTAGGTAATGTAGATAACGATATCCTAAGGATGCGTCAGGATAAGGAAGACGATATAATTAAAAAAATGCGAGTAATTTACCCATATGGGTTGAATAGTAAAGTTAAAAAAAATAACCTACAAGATTCTGAAATTATAGGTAGATTATATCCAGCTTTGCCTCGCTACGGTATTAGAGATAGAACTCATGTTAATAGAAATAATAGAAAATCAGTTATTTCATGTGAGGATTTTTTTAGTAAAATTAAAGATATAATTATTAATAAAATTTATGAGTCGTTCAATTATATAAGAAAATTGCTTAATCAAACAAAAAAGAAAGTTTTGAAGGAAATAGCATCTAAAATATTATTACAACCAGATATGATATATAAGAAGGACTATTTCATTCAATGGTATGAATATATTCTAGATATAATTGACACTAAATTATATAAGCCACCAGGGAACGATATAAAAAAGAAACCTAAAAATGTTTGTGTAGTTTTGTATGAAAATAAAGGTTTTGATGATGTAAATTTACCTAAAATATTTAATAAACAAAAAAATATTCAATTACTACCAAATGAGTTCCAGAAAAAAGATCAAAAACCAATAGTTACATATAAACTAGGGCCAACAATACGCAATAAGATTTTTAATTATAAGAAAACGGTAGAACATATAAATATAAAAGATAATAATATAAATATTCCAGAATGTGAATGTAATTCCTCTCCGTTCTGTAATAATGAGATAAAACATGTAATTACAGGAGATTTAAATATAGTAAATAATCCTAAATTAAGAAAACTACTTAGTAAGGGTCCAAATTATAGAGAACCTAAATGCCTAAATTACACTAAATGCGTTAAAGAAGTTACTAAAGCACTAGAAGGTTTTATTATGTCTATGGTAAAGAAATATAAATTAGCACAGTCTACGTTTGATGCATGGAAAAATAGTATAATTGAATGCGTAAATAAAAAGGTTAAACATATAAAACAATTTAAACGCCCTAGAAAAACCAATCCTCTTTTAAAAAATTCAGAAATACGGGAGGAACTTAAAATACTTCAAGAAAAGTTCGTAATAGTTCCGATTGATAAAGCGGCAAACAATATAGCCTTTATATGTAAAAAATATTATATACAACGGTTATTGATAGAAGTAGGACTTATAGGAAACGATTCGGATACTTATAAAGTAAGTAATAGTAATTTAGATAGTATTATTTTGAATAATAGTATTATTAATGAAAAAGTAGGATTAAAATTAGAAGATAAACACAAAAATCTTCCATGTATGTATTGGATACCTAAAATGCATAAAAATCCAGTTGGGGCTAGATTTATTGTAGGTTCAAAGACGTGCATCACTAAACCTCTAAGTAAAGCTATATCTAAAATATTTAAATTAATTATAAATCAAATAAATAATTTTCACCTGAAAAGTAAATTCTATAGTAATATAAATCTATTTTGGGTAGTAAATAATTCCAAACCAGTGAAAGAAAAATTAGATAAAATAAATTCCAGAATAAAAGCAAAATCTATAGCTACTTATGATTTTAGTACGCTATATACTAAAATTCCGCACGAAAAACTTATAAAAGAATTAAATGATACTGTAGATTTGGCTTTTCAAGGTGGAAAAGGTAAATATATAGACTTTTCAAACTCTAATGCTTTCTGGTGTAAAAATAAAAATAGCAAAACTAGTATTTCTAAAGGTATTTTAAAAATGCTTGTAAGTCATCTTATTAAAGAATGCTATTTTCAAATAGGAAATAAAATATTACTCCAAACGATAGGTATCCCAATGGGATTGGATCCGGCACCATTTTGGGCAAATTTGTATTTACATAGACTCGAGTATATATATATGTCATCATTATTAAAAACAGATATATCTAAAACATATAACTTTCATGGGTGTAGGAGATTTATAGATGACCTTATATGCATAAACGATAATGATGAATTCGAAAAAAATAAACATCTTATATATCCAAACGAACTAAAATTAAATTGTGAACATAGAGGACAACAGGCTACATTTCTGGATTTAGATATAAAAATTGAGGATGGAATTTTTCTTTATAAAATATTTGATAAAAGAAACGCTTTCCCCTTTAAAATAGTACGTATGCCCCATAAGGATAGCACCTGCCCCGTTTTTGTGTTTTATGGAACCATTATGTCAGAGTTTTTGAGAATAGCTCGCGTTACTCTAAAATTAACAGATTTTATACCACCAGTTTCTAGCTTAGTAATAAGGATGATAAAACAAGGTGGAGATAAAAATAAAATATTTAAACAGTTAAACAAAGCATTTGTTCGTTATCCTGATGCTTTTGAATCGTTTAAGATAAACCAGATTATATTGATAAAGGAAATCCAAAACTATATTAGCAATGTATAAATGTATTTATAATTACATATAATAAATTTATATAGTTAAAAAAAAAAAAAAAAAAATGTATATATGTAAAAATAAAATATTTTTAACCTTTATATATCTAATTTTAAATAAATAAGAATGTAAATATACAAACTACTAACTATAGTGGGGGTGATAAGTAGTTAAATGGATTAATCCAAATCTTATAAATACAAGAATGATAAATTAAAAAATTAAAAAATGTATCCATTTTAAATGTGGAAATTGATGAATCGCACAGGTAAGAAATTCATTTTTATACTATGAAAAGGTTAGTAATTACAATTAAGAATAGGAAATTGGGGAAAAAAAAAATTTTTGTAACTTGTCTTCTTCCTAAGATTAAGGGTGGTGGTGTTTGATCAACACTGCTGGGGAGCCATGATGTAATACACTGTTTTGTTTTTAAATCCCCGAAACAGTGTTTCATGGTAAACAACTGATGATCCCTTAAAAAATATAAAAATTGGTATTATAGTAAATTTGAGAGTTGATGCAGTGATTGCAGGTGATTAAATGACTTACTGACTAGATGTTTTTTTTTGATGAATGATAAAAAATAATTTTTTGTGTGGTTTCAAATGTTAAAAACTTCAAAGACTATATATAAGGCTCCTTAAATTCGCGCTAGAATTGCCCGCAAGGACTCCTAGTGCAGTGGTTAGAGTACTCGGAAAAATCAATTGTAAGAATGATATTCTCCTGAAAGTTGAAGGTTCATTTCTCAATACAATTACAAATTTTTCAGTGTCTCTAGTTAGTGAAGGCTGACGAAAAAAGAGCATGCTACGCTCGTGAAGTAAATAAAGGGTTTCGTTTGAAATTCCGTCGAAATCCACTACACCTGAAGAAGGTCAGAGGTTACATCGTCTAGGCGTTGTGCAAATAAGACTAAAGATGAAAACAGTAGTTCGATGAATCAAAATAGTAGATCTTTTTTTCTTGCCTTCATGTATTTTCTCTGTCTATCTCTTTACTTATTGATATATAGAAATACAAAATATCTTCTTAAAGTCTTTTTTCTTAAAGAATAAAATTGGCCGTTCTCATGTTAGTGTGTGCGCGCGCGTGTGCGTATGTGTGTGTGTGCGTGCGTTTGTGTGGAGAAATAATTATGTTTCAGTATAAAACAATTTAACTTTCTGTTGTTGATTTTTTTTAAACAATCTACGATTAACTTAGCGTCTTCGCCTTGAAATTCATGTTCCTTAGGAAATCACTCATATTTTTATCTGGACGTAAACAAATAATATTTTTTTATATTTTATATTTATTATTTTTTTATTTAAAAAAAAACAGTAATCTACGGACATGTATGTTCGAGGCCCTATGCCTCTTCAGTGACGCTTGATTGTATCTAAGAATCGAATATATTACTTTCCGGTGTCTAATCCATTACACTATGAAACCATAGACAGATTTTGGTGCTTATATTTTATCGTTTATATATTTATGTAGATTTTGTTGTTGATTTTTTAAAAACAATATACGGTAAACTTGCGTCTTAACCTCGAAGTTCATGTTCCTTAGGTAATCGCCTCCCCCATATATATATATATATATATATATATATATATATATATCATTCAACCACGGTAGTGGTTGAATATATGGTTAAGTCCGAAATTGAATGAATCGAGACACATTCAAACCCCCACCACTAATTCCGTTCGCAACCAAACTTCAAACAGGTTATATAGTTGGATAGAACACCTCATTAGCTACATTTTGAAAAAAAAAATTCTAAAATTGGTTCAGTAGAAAAAAGTTACAACAAAATATGTGGGTTCACAAACAGGAGAGTAAGTACATAAGTGACTAACGCTTTTTTTTATTTTGCATAACTTTTTTTGTATATAAATATTTTTTACTGCGATTTTGCCAATATGACATGTTAGCGTAACGGTTAGAGTACCGTGGGTTGGTGGAAAGATTTTAGGTTCAATCCCGTGTATCGTTTTTTTTATAATTAAAAAACCGAACTTTTTTTTTAATAACTAATTTTTTTTAACTCTCCTTATGATTTTATAGGAAAAAATGGTGAATTTATCGATTAAAAATATTAGTGAATTCTATGATATACATATTCTTTGAATGAACTCAAATTTTTCGTTATCACATTTGATGAAAAATGTAGTCCCATTTTGGCAATGCGTCTGACCAATGATGCTTTTGAACCCGCGACCAGCACTGCGATGTCATCAGCAGCAGCCTGGGCATAAATATTCCTATTTTTAAACTCCTTTAAAAGAGGATTCAACATACAGTTCCATAGTAAAGGTGATAAAATCCCACTTTGGGGGTTTCATTTAACTACTTCCCTTTTAACAGTTGCCCTCAGTAGTTCTACTTGAACTGTTCTGTGCCTCACCATATACTCAATCCATCGGATGAGTACTGGTGGCACATTGAGTTTTCGTAGCGACTTGAACATACTACTGAAGGGTATGTTGTCAAAAGCTCCAACGATATCTAAAAAGACACCGAGTGCCATCTTCTTTTTTGTTAGTTTACGCTCTATACAGATCACGAATTCATGAACCGCAGTCTCGGTAGAGACCCTGGCTCGGAACTACTGTGATTGAATGATAAATATTGCATAAATGTGTGTTTGAGAGCTAATTTTTTTTTTTTGACAATCATTAATAAATATTATAAATTTATATATTAATACAATAGCAATGCATGGAAAAATCATGGATTATATGGAAAAATGCGCGCATGAAAATAAATATTCTTAAGATTTTATTAAACCTGGAAAAGTAAAGGACAAGAAATTCAACCTGGAAAAGTAAAGAACAAGATATTCTAGTAAAGTAAAAAATAAGAATTTTTTAGACTTAAAATATTGCAGCTAAAAATAAAATTTGAATATTGATATTTTCTTTATTATTTGCATATGTTGTTGTTTATTGTTGAGTTAGAAAGAATTAAATGATCCTAATTATGATATAATAAAATTATTAATTTTTATGTAAATTATAAAATTATTAATTCCATCTACTAACTAACTAACTAATGAATTAATTTTATTCAAACAATTTTCACTACAGAAATATATGCAAATAATAGGGGGAAATAAGTTCAATCCAGCGACTGACACCCTTTCTAACTCAACAATAAACAACAACATATGCAAATAATAAATAAAATATTTATCAATATTCAAATTTTATTTTTAGCTACAATATTTTAAGTCTAAAAAATTCTTATTTTTTACTTTACTAGAATATCTTGTTCTTTACTTTTCCAGGTTGAATTTCTTGTCCTTTACTTTTCCAGGTTTAATAAAATCTTAAGAATATTACTTTTCATGCGCGCATTTTTCCATATAATATATATATATATATATAAACCTCATTTTGTTTTTAAAATCCTTCAGAAAAGATTAAATCAAAGGAAATCACAAAGTATAATATATATTTAGAACTGCTCTTTCCAACTCAACAATCGAATTAAAAAAAAAAGAATAATAAAAAAATTACAAACGATATTTAAAAATTCTCTTTTTGAAATTTATTGGCACGGTAATTGTAATGATCGATTGTATGGCCTTTAGTCTTAATTACTTGCTGTAGTCGTTTATTATTGTTTTCCACTAACTTGTAGCATTCTTAAGCAGTAAATTTAGCCCATTCCTCCTGACAATAACCTTCTAACTGAGCGACATTCTTAGGCTTCCTCTCCATTACTCTCAATTTTAAAATCCTCCACAGATTTTCAATGGAATTGAGGTCCGGTCACTCAAAAATACTGATATTGTTGTCGTCAAGCCATTTCTTGGTCAGATTAGCCGAATGCTTTGGGTCATTATCTTGCATGAAGCACCAAGGTCGACTAAATGACAGCTCTCTAGCAGAGTCCTTCAGGTTTTCATTCAGGATTTTAACATAATCCTCCTTTTTTAATCTTAACAAGCTGTCCTGGTCCAGTGGCAGCAAAGCATCTCCAAAACATCAAACTGCCTCCGCCGTGCTTCACAGTTGGTATGGTGTTCTTAGGCAAGAAGGCTTCGCCAAATTTCATGTAAACAGAAGAAACACTATTATAACTCAAATTTCGTTTCGTCAGACCATATAACATGTTTCCAGAGACAGCATCTTTATCAATATGGCGCTCTGCGAACGCTAGCCTTTCTTTCAGATACATAGGTTTCAATAAGGAAGTCTTCATTAGGCGACATGCTTTCAAACCTGCTCTTTTCATAACTCTACCAACTGGGTGTCGAGACACGTTCACTCCAGAGCAGTGATCCTTGGGCTTTGGTTGACACGTCAAACTATTTTTCGCTCTGCTTTCACGGACAGTACCCTTTTTTCTCCCCCCGACCTTCCAAATTCATAACGTGACTTTGTGATTTGAACTTCTTTACGATGGCTCGAACGGTGGATTTGGGAAGGTTTAGCTTCTTAGAAATCTGATCATAGCCCTTTCCTTTGGAATGACACATTATCACACGCTTCCTGAGGTCTTCGTCGTGTTCCTTAGTCTTGACCATAACGAAAATTCCTTGATTTAAATTAATTCAAAGCAAACGCTGTCAAATATTATCTGAAAAGGAAGGATTTTTAAAATTAACATTAAAAAGCATAATAAGGCCACAAAAAGGTAACAAAACCATGTCGAACATGAAATTGGTTGTAATTATACGGGTAATAGATGAAAATAATAAGCCGTGCCAATAATCTTGAAAACAGTAATTTAAAAATTCAGTTTGTAATTTCTTTAGTATTCAATTCTTTTGACAATCAATTGTTGCATCGGAAAAAGTAGTTCGAAATGCATATGATACTACATAATAACCTTCGATTCTGACCATTTTTTGAGATTTTATTAACAAAATATAATTTTTATTGAACCGTGCCAATAAATATGATCATGACTATATATATATATATATATATATATATATATATATATATATATATATATATATACATATATATATATATAAAAATATATATATATATACGTACATACATATATATATATGTATGTACGTATATATATATATTCATAAGAATACATCAGAAAAAGTACGTATTATTTGGATTCATCGGAATACTGTTTTCATCTCGAGTGTGATGTTCACAACGTTTCGATCGTAGTAACTTCTTCAGGTGTATCTTGTCGAACACGGGAATCTGGACGGAATTTCGAGCGGAACCCTTTATTTACTTCACAGATGAAGTAAATAAAGGGTTCCGCTCGGAATTCAGTTTGTATGTGCATGGTAAACCGCAACTTGACATTGTTGTTCTCCTGTACCACTTTATCTCATATCATCTATTATTGGACTTTAAGTCATAGAGTTTGCATATATTCCACTGTAGTATCGTAGTTACTTTGTTGTTTCTCAACGTTTTATTTTGATGTTGTGCTAGCATATGTCATTCTGATACAAAATGTATTGAAGTTTCTTAACGTTCATTACAAAATGGCTTTCTCCTGGGCTCTCAGTATATATTTGATATCAACTCCGACCAATAAATGCCAGATATCATTATTTTCTAGCTTCTGTATTTTCAAAGTATAACCTGTGTAGTTTCTTTCCAGATAATAGATCCTGTTCTCTTGCAAACCAGTCCTTTGTACTTTTCCCTTTTTTCTTCACGAACATAAATTCTGTTGCTTTAAAAATAGATTCAGAGAGACCACTTTCTATATTCCCTATATCCTCAACACTCGACCAACTTCATTTCGTAGGTAGATACATGCACTTGTCATCTCCTTTCTTTGCAAACACTGCATAACTTTTCCGTGTTTGAGGGTCAAAATCTTTTACTCTATCTATTCTATTCCAGTCAAGTATACCAGCATTATATCGGATGATAACTACTGTTGCATTGATATAATGTTATGTGACTTATAAATTACACTTACTATTTTTTTTTACTTATATATGAATTGGTTTTCATGTCTATGTCTGTAATTATATCTGCTTCGAATATCACCAAGTATTTGTGACCCTTGAACTCCGGACATTATTTATCAGATCTGTTATTTGGATTTAAAGGCCATCATAGTTGACAAGACTATGTCTATTCATAACAAGAATAGCATATTTGGTGAATAATTTGATCATTTTCATTAGGTTATTATCTTAGTTTTCATTCTTTCTAACAACTTCAAGTCATCTATGAATAGTACGTGATTTATTATAGGAAGCTATTTTCTAGGTTCATATACTGCCTTCATATTTCGTAAGAGACGCATCAAACCGATAAAAAAAATAGAATACCTATCGTTCTTGAAATTCCTGTATTTATTTTCGTTTTCCTCATATAACACCTCCAGAATTTAAATTTGTTTACCAGTTCTTTATACTATTTTAAAATCTATTTGAATGAAGGGGCGGGGCTATTTCGAAAATTTTCAAGCATTTATGTACTTATAAACCACGCACCATGTCAAATACCTTCTTATAATCTATCTACCTCATGACAAGGTCAGTTATACTTCGTTTGCAATTTTTCAGGATCCATTTTCAGCGACTCATGATCTCTACTTTAAAAAGCCATTTAGAATTACTAAAAGAATTGTATGATAATAATATAAAAAGAAATAGATTATATAATATAAAATAAACGAATAAAGGGCCGAGTGGGGTTGTACCTATTTACTATGCCTCCCCACGGGACAGAGTTAGACACCAGGGTCGTTTTTTAACGTGGGGAAAAGGTACAAAAATAAAAATTGTCTCAGTCGTGAAGGATTTCTCCTCCACCGAAAGAGAACAAGAAATGGAAGTGCAGCATCTGAAGAACAGATACTACAACCAGCTTCATTGGACTCCGTAATGGTTCGGGTGGTTTCCAACTTGAAAGCTCTTTAACTCCTTACTTCAGCACCCTAAAGGTGACTGCTATATTCGTTTGTCGTTCTACTCAAGAGGAAATCTAACTTTCAATATCTTTGATCCATACTGCACCATCTTAATGTTTTACTTCTTTTTTCCCAAATACCTTTCGAGATTGATCAGCATCAGGTATAACGTCATTCTCTATTTTAATTCCTTCTAGGTTTTAAAGTTTCTGGTCATTCTCGAACAATCTGCTTTGTCGATACTGCTCAATCCTGTCATTGTAATGTTTAACGTTTGCAGTTTTAGCTACGACACACTGTTCCAGTTCTTTAATTACACAATTTAAAACAATTTCGGTGTTTCTATTTTTTTGATGGAGATTGATAATACGTATTATTGGAATATAGGGACTAGTTTTCGTATTTTTAGATGAGAGCAGTAATCCACATAATTCGAATAATACAAATTAGTCTTTCACAAGCTGATTTTGAGTTTGCCTTTTCCGACAGATTTTAATTCAATTGGATTTTTCCAAAGTTATTTGGTTTCCCGATTTTCACCACCGTGGCTTTTTCTTTACTTCTTTTTACGAAAATTCGCGGTACGGGTTCGAGCCTGCCTGCTTACTACCACTTTATTTATTTATTTTTTTGCGCTCGCAGTTTTCCTATTTTTTTTTGCTCAGTCAACCCTTATACACACCTCCAGTTTCTTTTCCGCCTTCGCGTAACGGGTTCGAGCCTGCCTATTACAACTTTTTATTCTTTATTTTTTGCTCAACCTATACCTACAAACACCCGGGCAACGCTGGGCACCAAGGCTAGTCTTATATAAGGAGCATTTTCATTGTCCAAATATCACAGTTCTTTTTTTAGCGTTAACTGGACGTATACAGACAAACAGACGGATGTCCTTTATTTATATGGATAACTAAATAGATTTTGTCTTCTTGTCTTCTTTTATTTATATAACGGTAACCCTTTGCATAGAAAGCGGTGCATAGACGCAGCCGCAGCAGTGAATCTCTAGCCGATATAAAATCACATTCTAACCACATACACATTATTCAATCATAATAAGTGAACAATGTCTCGTTTTTTTCCTTCTCCTCCCTCCTTTTTTATTATTCTTATTTTCGTGCCGGGTGGCAAGGGGCAAGCGAGTGGAATGCCCGGTCGGGGTTTATCTTATAATATGAAATACAAGCGTATCAAATTCTTAGACAATCTCCGTGTTCTTTCAATACGGCGCAATAACTTGTCTGCCTGAGAACTGAATTACGCGTCTTCATTTGGTTACGAGTCAATGTGTTTATATGTTTGTTCGTCTGCTCGCCATAACCCGGTTCATGACGACGCATAAATGTCAAAAGAAAAAGACTTCCCAGACGATTGGACATTGTTGGCAAGGCGAAAATGTTGGCTTGAAGCAGTTCATATAGAGAAAGCTACTAGAGATTTTACAAGAATATAGATGCGTATGCTTCGTGACTCCCCACACGATGACAAAACTAGACACAAAATAGCTTTTATTATGTACGGAAAATCTAGTTCCCTCAAAAGAGGCACTCTAGATTTGTATAAAAATAAGATTTCTCCTAATATAGAAGAATTTCCTTTTTCATCGACTGAGGAAAAGTGCAATATCAAACAGATGTCACATTCTGTTCCTAGATAAAGGCAGGGAAGCACGTTTTTATTACTTTGATATCGTTTTATAAATATTTAGTATTATTTGGATTATCTAATTACTCTTCATTTTGGATGTCATTTATTTACCTCCTGTTCATGAAGTTAGACACAAGGTCAATGGTTGGGCTGTTAAAGTATTTCTGTCGGACGAACTGGATTAGAACTTGATGCAGCCAGATTTTCAATCTGTGTCATTAATCACTTAGTCACGGTCAGTTCTCTTGAGACTTATTCAAAGTTTTGGTCGATGTAACCTCCGATCTTCAGGTGTGTTCCATCAAGCATGGATATCATTATGTCAAATTTTTGATATATGCGTAATTGTGAACAAAATCTCTACTATTATATAACAGAAACTGTGCCTGTGTGTCTGTGAGTTTATTCCTTATGGACTCTGAAACGGCTGGGTCGATTTTTTCTGAAATATTGCGCGAAGGCATTTTATGTGCCTTGCAGTAGAGCAATGACTGGTTAATTTTAATGCCTCTAATACCAAGCGTCTATCGTTATATCATCAACGCCCTGACTCTCGTCTGGCATTAATCGAAATGAATGACTCTCGTCTTAGGGAGGCTCCATGTATATAAGCTTCTGGGCCTAACCTATATATCGCTCTTGTAGATATCTTACTGTTGATGCAATTCTCTGCCTGTATAAGAGCCAAGTACGCCCAAGAATGAAGGACTCTTGCCACAACTGAGCAGCAGTTGCTAGAAGCAGCTAATCCTGCCTTGACAGGGTTCAAAATAGACTTCGTAGCCTAGTAGGGGGTGCCCTTTCCTCTTTCTGTGCAACATCTTTCCCACAGAAGATACGTGTCGAGCCTGGCTCTGCTTTATCCTTTTTATCATGGCAAGTTCTCGTCTGAGCTCCAATCAATGGTCCCCATAAGTGCCAATCACCTCTAGTGTTCGTACTTCCTTCCTTCGCCCACACCTCTCCTCACACAACACAGACCCCCTGATTTCCTTGAATCTGTTAGGCCACTCAAAAACTGATGCTCGATAATATGGTTCAAAAGCAGTCTGAAGCATTCCATACGTTTCTGTGGCGTTTTCTTTCAAGTTCAAAACAGAATTATATTGCATATCTTTCTTCTAAAATGTCCCTACGTTCAGGTTGCAATTTTGTACATTCACCAGCTGTGACAATCAGCCATTAGTAAGGTGTATTCTAATTCCTGCTGTAGCTGTTCATTTTAAATTGTTCAGTGATTTCATAAGATGTATAGCAATAATATACTGAATTTTCAAGAGTCTACGACAATTTTAAATATTCTTACAAGAAAGTCTGGAAACTTATTTAAGGCACCTCGTATGTCAATTTTATCGTAGTTGGAATTTTAATAATTGCGTACCATTTTTTACGTGAGTGGTGGAGTATTATGGCATCTTTATAAGTTTAGTATCGTACAATATAGCAAGATGACTTATTAGATCAGAATCAAATTAGTAAACCACGATGCATGCCTAAAATCAGTAACGTTATAATAAATTGTTATTAAACATGCCGGCTCTCGCTGCTACAAACATAGACAAAACTTATGCGATGCAATATCTTCGTCCAGTTTCAAGAGACAATGGAATCTCTGTAAGGGTAGCTGTGCGGGTAATTTTGAGGCAAGGGTTGCGCGATCCCTCAAACACACCTCTCATGAATCGGCACTGACTGTATCAAGGAGAAGCCCAAAACTGACTAGAAACAATGCCGAGATAAGCGAAGAGGACAACACACAAACACACACACATACACACAAACACCTACACACACATACACACACATATATATATGTTTTACTTAAACATTAATATGTCGCTACACATTTATGAGTATGTTTCGGTCAGCCAGTTAAAAGTAACTAGAGACCTCTTCAGACGATATTGCTTACGTTACGGGCAATTTGCTAGAAGAATAAAAGTCAACAATCAAATAAAACTAATTGGTAATGGTTTTCAGTGAAATTAGTGTTAACAGTAAGTCTCACCAAGATTCCAGTACTTTCCATTCCCATTTAAGATTTACATATTGCCACGTTTTAGCACTCTCGTAGAGACTGTGCAATCATTAGCTATGTGTATTCAAGTTTGAGAGAACATGGTTTATTAATGACTAATGGTGGGACGTTTAATTATAATTGAAATGGGGAATCAAAATATCGGAATCTTGGGGTATCGGCATCGGGGAAAAAAACTGTGCCTATTTTCTGAAGCCAAAGAACGATTTCATAATTAGTTTTTTTTTGTTTGCATAAATGACAAAACCATTTTTTTAAAATTTTAAACTACAAATAAGACTAAAATCTATAGATCATTCTCCCATAACTGAGAATTTTTCATTTGCGAAAATATATAAACATAATACATTGTATTTTTACGATAAAACGAAAATAATATTAAAAAAAAACAAACAAGTTTATTGTTAAATATTTATCGGTTTTAAATGATTCGAAATTGGAATTGGGAATTGTATCGGACTCGGAAACTTAGATCAGAATTGATAATCGTATCGGCATCGAGAAAATATCGGAATCGGCCCATCACGGTTAATTAGATAATTTAGCAATAAATAAGCGTTTTACCAAATAAAGTAATAATGAGATGCGTTAACACATGATTGACTATATTTTGACGGAAAAAATAATCTATATATATATATAAAAGTGAACGTGTCTGTGTGTCTGTGTGTCTGTGTACATTTCCCTACGAAATAACTCTGTCAATTTTTAGTCTATAGACTCGAAATTTGAAATACCGGGTACTGAGATTTGGGAAAATCGATGTGACGGGTGTCAGCCAGAAATTTGGCTGTTAAGGGGTCAAATTTCAACGATTTGACCTTTAAGAACTCTACCAAACTCCTCCGACAATTTTGGGTCTACACCCTTGAAATTTTAGATATAGGTTCCGTGTACACGGATCTAACATAATAACTTGATTTGAGGCCAAAAACAATAAGTTTTCAGGGGTCATAATAGGGGTCAAAGTTTAAAAAATTACCCCCTTTTTTTTTTGCTCAGCATACACCTCTAAACACCCGGGCAACGCCGGGCACCCATGCTAGTATAGACATAAATCAGTTAAAGGAAGGAAATCGCTACCATGTTGCATAAGTATCCAACATCATCTAGGCGAAATAATTTTTACGTTTTCGTCTTATATCACTCCGAACGTGCCTCTGATTTATGATAGACACACGCAATCTCCCACACACCTCTTCAGAATCTGCACTGCTTGAGTACAGTGGCAAAGAGCAAGTGCTAAAAGACTAGAAACAATGCTGAGATAAGCAGAGCGCACATACAGCATCTAGAATTCCCAAATGGTCACCCATGTCAATACATACCAGACTCAACGTTGCTTAACTGAGGTGATCTAACGGGAACTGGTGTATCAACGTGAATTATGCCATATATGTTAACAGGTACTTGCCGAGAAACGAATCTTAATTAATCAAATTTTGTTTATTCAGGTACTAATTTTTATGGATGTTATGTTTCACCCAGCTGACCATTTCATCAATTTTTATCTTCGCATGGCTTTTGGTCTCAGTAAGTAATGGATTATTATTATGAGATTACGCCGTTCGATTATTTGAAATTGAGTGCGAGCCACTGAAACGACTGAAACACACAACGATGCCATCACTAACGAAGTGTCATGATGCGATAACTCCAGAAAGTATCGTTACACGATTATAAATAACTTTTGGATCTGCGTGACACGTTGCTGTCTATGGAATCAGCTTTGATGACGAATTAAAACTTGATTGTGTTTAATTTATAGTCCACAACAAAAACTAGTTTATATCTACAACTACTGGCAATAGTTTCCCCTCTCTTACCCTCTTATACCCCCTCTCTCTCTCACTCTTTGAAACTAATCGAAACTTCTATGAGCAAAGTTGCTTTCCTAGAGCTGTCCAGAATGGAACACATTAGCGGAAAGTTGCTTCCTCTCTGACTACAATGTGACCGTTTTCAAGTTCAATGTAAACAAATTCTCGTTGAATTGACCTCTTAAATAATTAAGTTCTCCAGTGTCTCTATCAAGACTGCATCGAGGTCTATATGCACAAATATATTGTGTTAGGACAGTGAGAACTTGCAATTCCTCAGCAATAAATAAAATAGCAACTTGTATTACATAAATTGTATGACATGTATTTTCATTAAGCATTTGATTACAGCATTAACTTCCTTATAAATACCGCGAATCAAATAAATCAATAGATCATTTATCAAAGGCATGCATTACTCTTTCTCATTATCGTTATACTAGGAAAATACAACTGATGAACATATACTACACTATTCCCACAAAGGACGATGTAATATCTGGCAACATTTATTAATGATGACATCAGAACAGATTATATACTTTCCACCGAAAGAAAAAGTGATGTTTTAGAGTGAGGTATCATACTAACGGAACATATTACACTTCATAAAGAAAATAAAAAATAATCCCTCGGCTGATAGTAGTATGACTAGAGAACAAAAGGATGCGGTAATGCCTAGGCGTGTGGTATCGTGACGACCGAACACACGCTACACTGTTCTCGTATGATTGGAGGCAACTGATGCAGATTACACAGACGATATTGCTTTGTTCGCGAACAACACTGCTGATGCGCAAACACTGTTACGTAAGCTAGAAAAGTCTGCAAATGACATTGACCTCCACATAAATGCGGATAAAACAAAGTTTATGACTTTCAATGTGAAAGGAGAGATCAGGGCTTTGGTTGGATCAACACTGAAAGAAATGACTGAATTTACGTATCTGGGCAGCAACATAGTTTCCACAGAGATTGATATCGGAATTCGCATATCAAAAGCATGGACCGCATTGGATGGGCTACTTCAGTATGGACTTCGGGACTGGCTGACAAACTGAAAAGGCAGTTCTTGTTTACGGTGCTACAACCTGGACACTCACCAAAAGATTGGAAAGAAAACTAGACGGCACATACACCCGTATGCTAAGAACAATATTAAATATATCTTGGCAAAATCATCCCACGAAGCAGCAACTTTATGGCAACCTACCTGTCATATTTAATACCATCAGAGAAAGACGCCTACGATTTGCCGGTCATTGTCTGAGAAACAAGCATGAATTGGTGAGTGGTGTATTGCTATGGACTCCACGACACGGATGCGCAAGCAGAGGACGACCGAGATTCACGTACATCCAACAAATAGCACACGACGCTGTGAACATGAAGATCTGAGGCAACTGATGGAAGACAGGAAACTCTGGAGAGGAAGAGTCACATTGGTCCAGGTAAGGAGTCCGTCATGATGATGATGATGATGATGAATGCTTAGGAGAAAATAGAACAAATAGTATAATTCTTCCCGGTAGACAATGAGCAGTGATCGTCGGGAGGATTGCATCAAGGCAACGGAACAACTACACCAGTACTCCATTTAAATTTTTAAAGATATTATATTTGTCTGAGATTATAAACTGAACGGAGCATTAAAATGTAGCAATATTATTGTTTTCGCGCCAGATAAATGGATATGAAATATTTACTAGTAATAGATAATAGAGTAAAATGAAATGAGCATCGAAAGGTAGTAATAGTAGAGTTTCGGTTTCAGATCAACAGCTGCTAGAACAGTAGCACTTAACCTCATTTAGTACTAGATGATTCGCACTTGATTAACTTCCAATCACTAGTTTCTCTTGTTAGACATTCACAGGAAGAACTCATTTCTTTACCACTATTTCATAGAACGTTCCTTTAAAAGGAAACGAAAGTTCCATGAATTTTTCCTGATAAATTTCTATCTGTAGAACACACTATTAGGGGATTGTTTTCCCGCTGATTAAAGTATCATCGTCTTCAATTCAACTTCAATAAATACTCGTTCAACCAGACTCTCAAGTAATACATTGCACTCATTGTTTCTGATCCTATCATAGTATTGTTCATCAGACAGCATACAATCTCAATAATCATTATCCTTGAGTGGCTTTTGGCCTTGGCGACACGTTATTAGTATATAGTTTGAATCTAAAAAAGTAAAAAATCGAAAAGAATAAAAAAAAATAAAAAAAAACAAAAACAAAAACAAATCTACTTATATTAAAGGAGGCATATGGTCCTCAGTGGGGACAGACACTCTACGGATTGACATTCTTCGTTTTAAGAAATTTCTATGCTGCTTATTCTAAAAAAAGACGTTAAGCTATAGCAAACAAGGTTAATATTATAAATAATTGCTATTAAGAAACCATTTCAACAATTTTGCGCGTTTTTTTTTTCTAGGATTATGTAGATCTGGCTACAGTGCGACACGTGCCTAATTAAAATGGATAATTAGGAAGTGAATGAATTCGGGCATAAAAGAAAATTATAAAGAGTTCGATAGAGCGAGAGAGAAAGAGAGAGAGAGAGAGAAAGAAAAAGAGAGAGAGAAAGGAAGAAAAGGAGAGATGGGGTGAAACTGAAAAAAAAATTAAGGTTATCCGTTCCTTACAACAAAGGAAATTTCAGTGGATTACCTACTGACTATATGTTCCGCATAGGATATTTTCTTATCTTTCATCTGATGTAATTCATTATGTCACAAATAAGATTTATTAAACAGATACGTCAATGACTGCATATTATGTTACACAACAGACGTAAAAGTTTCTTTTATATATATACTAGCAGATGTTCCTGGCGTTGCCCGTATTAAACGTAACGTTAAATTCCTTTAATAAATGAAGTAAAGAAAACGTAAAGAAACTGAAACATGTGCATGCGGGTATTGTATTTTTTCTAAACAATTCTCTTATTGTAAATAAAAATACTGAAGCTGAGATCCAAACTAAAACATAAACACGGTAAGTCAAGTACGATAACCATTAGGCCAACTTGACACAATTTTTAAAATGTATTTTCAAACCTACTTATTTTTAACATAAAGAAGCTGTCATGTAAACGATTCATGCATGCGCAGTAGTGAAACAGTTGACACACACAGATGAAAGTCCGATCACCCCCAAGCAGTATTTTTTTCATTTTTATCCCTTGGCCGCACTATTTTTCGGGTGAAAACCGATTAAAAAGTTTTCAATATGCCTAAATACCCTATATACCAACTTTCAAGTCTGTAGATCAAAAATTCGTTGAGTATATAGGTCGCAAATTATTCTCACACACATATTCTTACTTATATATATATATATATATATATATATATATATATATAAATATATATATATATATATATATATATAATATCAGAGCGTCCCGTGCACTGGCGTTTTCTGGATAAATTGACGTACTCACAAAACTCCTGCTCCAATTCTGTAACACTATAGAAATATTTTCAGTTGATGTTTCACTTAGCTGTAAATATCGAGTGTAAAATTACATTCATAACCGTTCATTACATTTTATAGCTAGGAAAATCTAGAAATGCATTATTTTTTGATGGATTGGAGGGAGTAAGTTATTGCTAAATCAGATAAATACAAAAATTAGTGAAGTCGAATGTGATGAACTCAAATTTTTCGAAAATACGTATTCAGAAATTGGCTGTATGTATATATATATATATATATATATATATATATATATATATATATATATACACACGGTTTGGATAGAAAGGTATTACCTAATAAATGATATATATACAGAGTAGAACGATAAAATTGTCGTCATAGTAAAAATGACTTGATTCCATTTCCGTTTGATGAAAATCGGTTTTCTTTTTATGGTGCAGACTATCTACTAGTTCACCAAGTGTGTACAAATCCTAAGAGCGTTAGAAGCCTTCTGTTATGTGTGCAATGACACAATGTACAACGAGCGAGATTGGATATGCGCCCTTTTACAGCTTATGCTCTCTACCGATCCAAGTTATGACAGCCCCATTAAAAAGGCAAATCCGGACAGTTCAACGCTTGTGGGCACAGCTCAACTCATCGGACGACTCAAGGTTTGGTCTTTGATCTGGTCTCAAGTGAGGGCCACATTATGTCACCTCACATCTTCGAAGTCAGCTTGAAAGTAAACACCATAGTGTAACTGGATGTTTTGAAAAGAGTGATGATCCTTTTTTTTGCAATCAGTAATTATACTTACCTTCCCTCCCTTAATTCAATCCTAACCCAAATACAGTAACTTACATTCACTAATTGTTTGTTTGCTACTGTCAAATTTTATTAAGCAGTAATTTCATCTTGCTACTATATTTCAACCAATCAGAATGCACCCCAAGGTTCCGGCTCCTTACAGATCAACTGATAACAGCTCTCAGACACTACGCAGGTTCCCTCTTTCATTACTGTTTTAAAATAGCGAAAACAAAGGGATTTACCTATGATATGCGCCAGGAAATCATAGGAAGGCATAAAGATGGAAAGGAGTACAGGAAATAGCTTCAGAACTACAATTGATGGCCAGTACACTAAGGGCTGTCGTGAGAAAGTGAAGAAAAAAGGTGGTAATACTAAACATCTTCTAAGAATAGGTCGGTCGTTTAAATTACATGATGTTACTGTTCGTTACAGTGCTCGTAATCTTTGGCAATTTTATAAGTTCCAAATCTCAGCGACAATTGATCAGAATTTAACAAATGAAAGCAAGTTGGAAAGTTAATGACCTGAGTTATGTAGTAGGCTATGTGACATTTGCTCTTAAGGTCGCACATTAAGGGTATCATCTATAATCTCGAGCCTATTTTGGGGGCACTTTTTACAGCCATAAAATGCTTCAATCATAGTCATTTGTTTTTCTCGTTTTGAATATGAGTTATAAAACATCGGATATTTCCCTAAAACCCCAAGTCTTGATGGAGGGGAGACTAAAACTTGCTGCTATGGTTTCAAATAATCTGAAATAACAGCAAGGGAAAATTGATTCCAAATATTTTTCATGTGTTATATCTTCCCTCTTTGGTTTTCATACATAAAGTAAATTTCACAGCGTATAAGAATTATTTAGTACTGGAGATATTCATAACTGTACCCTATTTACAAAACAGGGGGGCTGTAACATATTATAAATATTTGGAATCAAGTCTCCTCTTGTTGTTATTTAAGATTCTTTTAAACCATAGCAGCAAGTTTTAATCTCCCCCCCCCTCTATCAAGGCCAGAAGTCTGGGGGAAATATAATATAATATATTATACTATAATACATTGTGTATATATATATATATATATATATATATATATACACATATATATATATATATCTGTGGAAATATGATTTTTTCAGTTATATTCCATTTTTTTATACTTATCATTAATTTATTAACTTCAATGTAATTACAGAGCATATAACAAATAAATGAAAAAAGCTTATATTCCAAATTGCTTGATGTTGATCATCTTACAATTTATTCTTTTAATTACGTATACATTTACAATTCTTGGCAGTGACTGTTTTGTCGCGCAAAATCATTCACTTAATCATTATATGAATCAATGAATCTATTTTGCCCTTAACTCACCAGAAGAAATAGCAACTATCAATTCATCAAAAGAAAATAAAATGCATTTGGGCATAATTACAAAATCCAAAAATTGGAAGATTGGTATAACTATTAGTTATCAACCCATAATTATAATTTATCTACTCTACTTTATTGAATTCAAATATATCATAGTTTTTATTTTTAATTGTATCTTAACATAGTAAAATTAAATAACAGACTTTATTTATTTTAATTTTTATGTGTAAATTCTTAAGTTATATATATATATATATATATATATATATATATATATATATATATACATACATATATGTGTGTGTGTTTTGCTAAGGTATGTTTTTCAATTAGATTTCACGCTTTCTGTATACAGACCCATTTTGTTTATAAGTTCAATGTATGTGTAATCTAACAGCATATATATATATATATATATATATATATATATATATATATATACAATAACAGTATAGCTACATTCCAAGACTTAAATATTTATTTTTCATGTAAAGCAGCTCCTCTGGGTTGGTAAAATTTTTGAACTGTTTTACCATTGAATTATCTTCCTTTGACTGGTACGAGTAACAAGTTATGTTTGCAGAGACGTTTGCTTGGATTTAAAATAATTTCTATTTTAATTTTTATAAATTTAATTAAATTACATTGACTTATTTGATGTAGACTAATGCTTATATATATATATATATATATATATATATATATATGATCTCTCTTTCTCACATACATTCTTTCGTTCTCCCTATATATATATATATATATATATATATATATATATATATATATATATATACTTTATTAATAGTAAATTACCGACCAATGTATTTTTCATGAAAATAAAAAATAAAAAATATATAATTAAATATGATTTATAATATGTAAACAATTCGTTTCGTATTTTCAACTTATGGAACACCTTTTTAGATATAACGCTACTTATCAAATTACAAAAATTTTAAAAGTAAATGATATTTTTGAAGGATTAAAACGTTTTCAGAAACTTTTAATTCAAACGGTAAATAAAACCTGTCTAGATTTATAGCATGAACCAAGATGGCTGCTGGAACAAACACACAATTTTAATTCTACTATGAGTTTTCTTTCTACTATTTTTAGATTATGTTGTCATGCATTTTTTTTTCTAAGCAAACAATTTCTATGTTTCTAAGGATTATATGTACAAAAAGAGTCGGTATTGCTATCATCATAATAAATTTGTTTCTGCATAACGAAACGGACATGTAACAATGTAACGAAATTTTAACATGCTGGAGGAGCAGTTTTACGTAAAAACTAAATATTTGGATTTTGGAATGCAACTATTGTCTCTCTCTCTCTCTCTCTCTCTCTCTCTCTATATATATATATATATATATATATATATATATATATAGAGAGAGAGAGAGAGAGAGAGAAGGAGAGAAACAGAGAGAGAGAGAGGTATGTATGTATTTTCATTGATCGTTATCAGTAAATTTAGTGCTTTACGTTGTTGAATTACTTCCTTTTATTTCACTTTTTGATGTAATATTAGTTTGTCTCTAATGAGCTGCTTGGTGAAATTAGGACATTTTCTACAATGCTGTGTAAACGAAAATATGCGTTCATCTAAATAATAAAACAAAATAAATTAAATTATAATACATAAAAAACATTAAATAAAATAAAAATGACCAAATATTATGACTGTTGGTTTATTCTTTCCATGTACATATTTATACATTATTTTACATACAGTATAAAATAATATGGATATATTAGGTTAAGTGTCTATTGGAAACGTGTTCAATAATAGGATAGGTCTTAGTGAAAGTATAAAGTATATTATAGAAAGAAGGCTACACAAAAACTATATTAAGTTTTCGTCAGGCTAATCGTCAAACAATGGCAGAATTTTTCATCGAAGGAAAGCAGAACATTTATTTGTAGTATGTATGCTATAAGAATACGTAAACATTTCTTATATTAGAACTTGTTAAAAGGGT